>NC_142647.1:47588257-47891287 GCF_053813885.1 Theobroma cacao
CAGATGAATACTCCCCCTGAACTATATAACCTGATGGAATCTCCATATAAACTTCCTCCTCAAGGTCACCATGAAGAAAAGCATTATTTATGTCAAGCTGCCTTAAACACCACCCTTGTGCTGCTGTAATAGCTAGAAAAACTCTAACTGTAGTTTGTTTAGCAACAGGGCTAAACGTTTCTTGGTAATCAAAACCTTCAACTTGGCTGTAACCTTTTGCTACTAAACATGCCTTATATCTTTCCACACTACCATCAGCTTTCATCTTCACCTTGTATACCCATTTATAGCCTATAGTGTGACAATGTGAAGGCAAGGGTACTACAGACCATGTTTTGTTGTCTTCTAAGACTTGCAATTCAAGTGTCATTGCATCTTTCCAATGAGAATGTTGAATAGCTTGATGATAGGAAGTAGGTTCATGAATTTGAGATAAGGCCAAGGTAAAGGACTCATGAGTTGAAGACAGTTTATAAGCAGACAAGTAATCTGTTATAGGATATGAGGTTACATTGTTCAAGCTTGAAGGAATATCAATATGGTAGGCTTCCAAATATTTAGGAACATGTCTGGCTCGATAACTTCTCCTAGGTAAAGAATTGACATCAGGTTGAACAGACACAGAACTAGGTGTAACATGGTTATTGAAATTTGGAACATGATCAGTAGAGTCAATAGGAAAATTTTGAGTGGAATCAATGGAATTTGATGACAAATGATTTTCTAAATAAATGTCATGCTCACCTGATTGACAACTAACAAGTGGAGGGTCATAATTAGGCAAAACATTAGAACTAACTTGGAAATGATCAAATATAGAAGCAAGTGCACCAGGTGTTTGATAAAATGTAGGAACATCACTGCTATAACCTTTGGACAAAGAAAAAGGAAAAACATTTTCATGAAAAACAACTTTCCTGGACACTAACACTTTATGAGCATCAATATCATAAACTTTGTACCCTTTAACACCATTTGGATATCTCAAAAACACACATTTACTAGCTCTTTTATCAAATTTCTTTCTGTGTTGAGATAAAGTGGATGCAAAACACAAGTAGCCAAAAACTCTAAAATGATCATAGGTAGGTAAAGCATGATACAATAACTCAAATGGTGTTTTATTGGAGAGAAGTCTAGTAGGTATTCGATTAATAAAATGAACTGCTTTCATAACAAAATCACCCCAAAATGACATAGGTAGATGTGACTGATGCAATAAGGACCTAGCTACTGTCAAAATGTGTTGATGTTTTCTTTCCACCAAACCATTTTGTTCAGGATTTTCATTACAAGACAAATGATGAATAATACATGTTTTGCATAGAAATCAGGTAGTTTAAACTCTAATCCATTATCTGATCTTATAATTTTGATTGATGTTTGAAACTGATTTTTAACAAAATTTTGAAAAGCAGGAATGATGCTTGATACATCATATTTATATTTCATCAAGAAAACCCAAGTGAAACGAGTAAAATCATCAACTACAGTGAGAAAATATCGTTGACCAGACAATGTAGGTATTTCATAAGGTCCCCATATGTCAACATGTATAAGATCAAAAACATTCTTTGAACTTTGAATATGAACAGGAAATGAAAGTTTTTTTCTGTTTAGCAAGGGGACATATTTCACAAAGCAAATCATTTGAACAGTGAATATCTGGAACTTGTTTATTTAACACACGTATCATTTCTATAGGAGGATGTTCTAATCTAAAATGCCATAGGTCAAAAGATCTTGGAGCTGAAACACAAGGCTTGTTTGAAAAAGAGTTACAAGAAGTAAAAGAAGATACAATTGAAAAATCAACAAGTTTTTTCAGACTGAACTTTGATAAATCCTTTTCATCCTTGCTATCTTGCATGAGATAAAGGCCTGAGTAAACTCTAGCTACACCAGTCATTGTCCATGAGGCAAGGTCTTGAATAATGTAAACTTTATCAGTGAAAAATACAGAATTTGATGTAGAATCAGTGAGCTGAGAAACTGATATCAAGTTAAATTTGAAACTGGGAACATACAACACATTTGACAAGGTAAGCAAAGAAGTTATTTTAACTATGCCAATGTGAGAAACAATGGCTCTAGTATTGTTTGCGAGCTGAACATATCTATTAACAACAAGCTTGATAGAAATGAATTTATCTAAAGTACAACACATATGATCTGTTGCCCCTATATCTATGATCCAAGAACTTTGTTTAATCATGAAAGGATTCACATTTTTATATCTAGTAGGAAGGTTATTTGCAATATTAAAACATGAAATTCCAGATATGATACCTGCAAAAGATGAATTGATCAAAGAATGTTTTGCTTGGTGGTTGCTTGAAGAAGGAATTGATGAAGGACTTTTATCATTATTGACATTCATACCACTCCCATTGAGAAGATCCACCAGCTTATGAATTTGTTGTTTTATCATAAACAACTGTGAGTCAAAATCAAGAACTTCAGTGCCATCTTCATGATTTTGCTGCAAGTATTCTGCATCAACATTATTACCAGCAGAAACTTGATTCACAATAGATTTTCCTTTCTTGAATCCACCTCCTTTTCCTTTTGTAAATTTAAAATCATCTGGAAAACCTATCAATCTAAAACACCTTTCCTTGACATGGCCTTTTTTGTTACAGTGAGAACAAATGACATCCCTTTTTAATTTCCTTTTTCCTTCAAACATAGTGGCCATGGCTGTTGAAGATTCTAGAACTGACTGCCCTTGTATTAGTAAATTCCTTTGAGTTTCCTCCCTTAACACCAAGCTATAGACCTTATCCAAGGAAGGTATTGGATCCATTAAAATGATTTGAGACCTGATCCCAGAAAATGAATCATTTAAACCATTCAAAAACCTGAATGTCATGTCTTTCTGGTACTGTTCAGTGTATTTCTTAAAACAATTTGGGTTGCACTTACCACATTCGCAACGTGGTAATGGTCTAAAATTCCTCATTTCTTCCCAAACACCCTTCAACTCAATGAAGTAAATATCCACAGACCTACTTCCTTGTGTTATATTGCCTAAAGTGTACAGTAAGTTGCACACCCTAGTATCGTCTGGCTGTGCAAAGTTCTGTTTCAGTGTATTCCAAATTTCCATCGCATTATCCATATAGAAAATTGTTGAGGCTATAGGTGCTGTTACAGAGTCTAACAACCAAGCCACAATCAAGTCATTACACCTATTCCATGACTCAAACAGAGGATCCACAGGTTCTGGTTTAAGGATATTTCCATTAACAAATCCAACTTTATTCCTAACAGAGAAAGCAAGTAGGAATGATCTACACCATGACACATAATTATTTGTTGTCAGCTTAGGGTTTATCACTAGTAATCCAGGATGATCACTATGATGTAGATAAAACGGTGATTAAGGGTTCTCGGTTGGTGAAACACTAGTCTTCGAGCCTAATTGATTTGCCATTTGCAAATCTTCAGATGAAGAAGAGAAATTTGTTCTAGTGTTTGTCATTTGTACCAAAATCTCAAGAAACAAGAAATTCCCAAAAAAAAAAATCAAGAACTAAAACAACAAATTTGTACTGATTCAAAAAGCAAGAAGAAGAAAATACTTGCCTAAATCAAGAAAAACATTCATAGCAAGATTACCCGCTTTGATATCATGTTGAAATCAAGAGAACAAGTGCAGAGAGAGCAAAACGATGGTGAAGAAGAAGTTCTTTCATTCTTCGTTAAAGGAAGAAAATATCACCAGTAAACTATTTATAATAGCCTGTTTCAAGTAACTGACTAATGACTAGGCTAACTACATAATTACTTTACAGTTGAATGGTAAAATAGTAAAAAAAATATTTACATTAAATAGTCACATGACTTGCACATGGCTCTTGTTACTAAGCCTTGGATATACTCTGGCATTTGGCATTCGATCCTCTGACTTCTTAAAGCTTTGGTCTTCTAACTTCTAACTCCAGTTAAGCAAATTCTCCAAGTAAGTCTAATAATAATTAACTGATGCCTTAATGTTTTCGAGGGGAAAAAGATTATTGGAAAATAATATGCAAGAACAGGATGAAAACAGAAGAGAAAACTTATCAGTCAGGAGTCAGGACCCCAACATATTTGTACGCGTCAAATCATAAGTTAGTAGGTTTCTATTTGTTTTCACTTAATTCTGTTAACTAAACATTGTAAGAGTACTTCTTTTTGTAAGAAGAATAATAAATCAAATCAATTCAGATAAACTGTAACAAGTATCTTCTCCTTTCCCTCTCCTCACTCTCAGTTCCCTCCCTTCCCCTCCCGGATAAGGTCTGCTGGCAGTCGCTACGATTTGAGCTTGTAGTAAAAGAGGACAAAATACTCACAAAGTCAAATCTCCCTGTCGTGATACCACCGCCTTGTGGTGATTGCCGCGGTAGTTTATTTTTTCACATTCATTCTCAGATGAGGACATGCCAGCTTTCCACCAGCTCACTATCTTAATGATGTTTGACCCTTCTGGATAATTGTATAGAAAGGCTTTACTTTAATGCAAGGTCTGGCTAAAAATAGCGTAATACTAAAAAACATGAAATGCTGGGTGGGAGAGAGAGAGAGAGAGAGAGAGTAAAGAAAGAAAAAAAAATATGGGATCTAGAAAGTAATAATTTAGGCCAAAAAATGCAAAAAATTATACCATAAGTTGGATATATCGAGATTACTTTGAAATAAGATACAGAATGCAGATATGAGCAGGGACAAAATCCAATAGATGATTGCCATGCCTGTTCACATCACATGCTCTCCCATTAAGGGATGAAATCATAAATTAACTCCTAAAAAAGAAAGTTTACTTCTGATTAGCTGATCTCCTACGTACAATCATAAAGCCTAACTTGGCAAAGGACTGAGAATTTACAACTTCAAAATGCAGTTCTTTCAAGTTTAATATTCAGTGGTTCTGATTTCAGTACCCTGTTAGCAAGGAGTAGAAACAAAGCAAAGTAATCGTTGGAGATGGATCCAATGTGGTGGGCACTGAGCAGCGTCGGTAACAAGCATGAACCATTCTCAGATTACTAAAGATAGCGGTGAATCAGTTTGGAAAATTGAACATATCCTACTACTTAAATGAACATATTTGATATATCAGTAAATAATCTGTTTGACACAACTTGCCCAAATTACACAAGAACCACAGGAAGTGGGGCTTTCGTCTGCAGCCAGTTCGATAGTGGCCAGCTGGAAAGGTCATTAAGTTCTCAGAACAAAACGGTGAAGGAGCAATTTTGCCATGCAGTCTGTACGTACTGCAATAGGGTCTGGTTGACTGGTTGTAAAATATGCAGAGATGCAGCCCCAGCAATAAAGATTACCTAAGGCTCCGGTCACCCCTTCCACCAAAACTGTACTGAAAAATAAATGCCTACGAGAGGTCTCTGCTCAGATTTAAATTTAATACGTTATAGAAATCATATCACCATAAAGAAAATATGGGAGAGAAGAATTGTGGGTGAAATAGCTGCTTCTCTCCTTCAATTCATCATCAGCTTGAGAGTTGAGAACGTGGAAAGCTGTTGAATATCACGAAAAACAAAGCATCTTATTCAATAACTAGTCGACCCAATCATTTAAAAGGTCCTTTGGGAGAGTTATGTTGCCGCATGCTCCATGGTTTTTCTTTTTCCTTCATAACTTCAACGACATAAGAATGCAGGCCGATATGTAGCCAATAAAATCATCAGCACCACGATTAACATGCAATGATTCAGGAAACAACACTAATAATCCTTACATGCCGTAGAATAAGATAACTGTATATGTTTTACATCGATCTTCAAGATTTAAAACAAATTTCAACGTGGTTGATTATTGTGATCACGTCGGGCATCAGGAGAGAAAAAGGGAAAAAAAAAAATGGTCCGCAGGCTGATTCACTCGCTAAGGAACGTGGTAACCTGTATGTCCTAATTAGTGAAACCAAATGATTTTAAATAGAAATTTTCAATTAATTCGTAGTATTTTGTTTTACATAAAACCAAATCGAAACCCAATTGAATACTTTTTTTGAATCAAATCCACCTGAATTAAGTTCTATTTATATGAATATTTTTTATCTTAAAAATTTTAAAATATTAATTTTTGTTTATTTAAACAAATTTAGAAATTAAACAAATATATTTTTTGTAAAAAACTAAAAAGTAAATAAAATATAATTAAAAAGTACGATTCCAATTGGATAATGTATTTCTCAATTTATGAATCGAAAATCGAATTCAATATATATATATATTCAAATCAAACCGAATCAAATACAACAAAAAATCAATTTGCACCGAGTCGAACATTATGACTGATGATATCAGTTTTCGATTTTCTCCATTTTTTTACTCATACCTTACGACCCCCTGGAATGGTCGCTGGTGGTAGCTTGCAATCAGCCTCTTAATCATGCCGTCAATCAAGGTAAAATAAAAAGGAATCCGAGTTGAACAGATCACCAAAGTCTTACAAAGAAAAGCTCACATTGATGACAATATATAACTGACGGATTGATCCAAGTTGGCTTGCATTCAGCCATAACTGCAAATCAAGGGGTATGAAGAAAGAATTAGGTTGACACAAAGCCATAGATAGACGCACCTCCTTTTCATTTTCCTCAACATAATCTTTTCAAGCAAACACGACAACAGGAAAAGAAACATCCTAATAATTCTGTGGATATGGACTATAAGTACCTGAAACAGTCTTTCTTTTGTCACATGGAGAACAGTTTCTCCTACAAAGAACACTACAACTTACCGGATAGTCGAAGCAAGCTCACTCAGCCGATGACAACGCTAGGGAATATTAAATTAAATTATTCATTACCTAAAGATGTAAAAGAGTCTTTCCAGGAAATGTGTAGCTCAAGAAAATCATTAATTACTATTACTATTACTAATTATCCTCTACCTCTCCAGAATAAACCCATCTGTATCCTGTTACGCGAATACAAATACTATTTCGTTCCAAATCTTTCGTACTAAGGCACCTACGCTCTACTACGACATTCTCGGTCCCGTGTAATAACAAGATCTTGTACGTTTGATTTCAAATACTTTATAGCGACACAACAATTGCGCAACGTACGGTTCCACTGCTGCGTACGGTGCAACCGGAACCACGAAATCAAGCCCCACCAACCCCCACCCCCCGCTCTTTATACCAGACGCCATCAAATCAAGTAGTCGGGCAGACAAAGGACGCGTCTTGCCAGCCTGGCATTGTCCCGAGTTGGCCCGCACTCTCCACATCCGAATCAAATAAAAAATCCCCGAAATACCCTCAAGAAACCCGGAAAACCCCAACGTTCTTTCTTATCTCTCTCCCATCACTCTCTTAGATCACGCTCCCATCATTTCCTCTACCACAATGCCTTCATCAAAGCCTCTCAATATCTTTTTACTTTTAACGGTCACGATCAATCTCTGCTTCGCCGAGTTACCTTCTTTTCGAGAGGCGCCGGCATTTCGAAACGGCGGAGAATGTCCCAAGACAACATGGTCGTCCCTCGACAAAAAAGTCCACAACCCTTCCCTTATCCACATCGCGATGACCTTAGACACCGCTTACCTCCGTGGCTCCATTGCCGGAGTCTTCTCCGTTCTCCACCACGCTACTTGTCCTGAAAACATCGTCTTCCATTTCATCACCACGCACCGCCGCGGCGCTGAACTCACACGCGCCATTACCTCCACGTTCCCTTACCTCAACTTCCACCTTTACCACTTCGACAGTAACCTCGTAAAGGGAAAGATCTCGTCCTCCATTCGACGCGCGCTGGATCAACCGTTGAATTACGCTCGTATGTACTTAGCTGATCTGCTGCCAGCTGGAGTCCGGCGTATCATCTACTTTGACTCTGACCTCATCGTCGTCGATGACGTCAACAAGCTATGGAGCATCAATTTAGGAAGCCACGTATTGGGAGCTCCCGAGTATTGCCACGCCAACTTCACCAACTACTTCACATCCAAATTTTGGTCCAACCCGGTGTTTACGGCGTCGTTTAAAGGAAGATCAAGGAACCCTTGTTACTTCAACACTGGCGTTATGGTAATCGATTTATGGAAATGGAGAGAAGGAAAATACACGGAGAAATTGGAAAACTGGATGAGGATTCAGAAACGGTACCGTATTTACGAGCTTGGCTCTTTGCCTCCGTTTTTGTTAGTTTTCGCCGGTAACGTGGAAGGCATGGAGCACCGGTGGAACCAACATGGGCTCGGCGGGGACAACTTGGAAGGCTTATGTCGGGCGCTACACCCCGGTCCAGTCAGCTTGTTACATTGGAGCGGTAAGGGAAAGCCTTGGCTGAGAATCGACTCTAAAAAACCTTGCCCGTTGGATTCACTCTGGGCCCCTTACGATCTGTTTCGTCATCCGTCATTGTTCTCCGACAGCTGATAAACGGTGAAAGTCCAGCTTAGTTCATGGAAGTTTCGTAAAAAGATTGAGGACACGTGTAAAAAAGAGAGCACCTTGCGCGGTCGTGATAATATGGAGTTACCGCGGCTAAAGGCCTGTTAACCGCGACGGTCTTCACTTTTTGATGGTAAATACTTTGGTCTGTTTATATGCCAAAATGGGAAGTGGAAGCCAGAAAGGTGTTTTCCACTTTCAATTTCTTTTTTGTTTTTTAATTAGTGAGTTGGTTTGATGTTGTCTTTAGATTAAGAGAAAATGTTAATAAGCAGATGTGACCTCGTGGGGGGTGTCGGTTGTAGTATTGTTTTGATTTTTGTGTTACTAAAATATTCCGATTGTGGAATTATTTTTTGGGCCATAGATTTTGCTAATCTCATCTTGTAGAATACTTATACTATTTAACATTTTCAATTTTTCCTGTCAATATATATCTAATGTTTGTTATTCATAGGGGTTAACGTTCTATAATCTTAGAATTTGAATCGGTAGTGTCAATGTTTAAATTTAAAATGTTTATAAAATTTCTTGAAATTATTTTTAAAAATTCAAATAATTTTTTATTTTTTATTACATTTAAATTAAATTTTTAATGTTTTTAAGTATTATCTAACTTGATAATGTTGTTCTTTTACATGCGGACAACAAATTAAAGCAAAGGTTTTATCCGACAAAGAGGACAGGAAAGGGATAAGAATGATGAAAATTATTTTTAATTGCAAAATTAAAAACTTGTATAATTTCAGCATCCATTCTTTTTATCTTTCCTGTCAAACAAAGTCAACACTTAAAAGGGGAGGAATTTGATAATCCAATCGCAAATCGGCATGGAACTGTAACCAAAAGCATGAAAAACAATTAGAATAATGACCAAACCATATTAGTTGAAATTATAGTATTAAGTATTCTAAAGGCAACACAGGAAGATTTTGGATATCATTTGCATAGCAGTGGGCGTTACATATATTACTATGACAAAAGCAGAATCCCAAATTTCACAAATCACAATACATACATATATATATATATATATATATATATATATATATATATATATATATATATAGGCTTTCTGATAACTTATGTATAACAAGTTTTAGCGGAGCTTTATTCCTACATCGCTTGGTTTGGTTCTTTAAGCAGAAAGGTCCTGGTAAGAGCAGATTCGGAGTTATAACAAGAGACCAACAGTAGACGCAAAGCCTGCAACACAAAAATAGTCAACAACACAATAATTAATCAGCTGACAGCAGAAGTAGTTATTTCGTCTAATGCCAAAAAGTTGAGAGGAGTGAAGGCGAAAGAGCGGTTTAATTTGCAGAGTAATAGGTAAGTTCACTTTTACAGAGGAGCAGCAGCAATTGAATTCAAAAGGCTGAACAAAAATCTGGAAGCGCATCGCAAATCTGATCTTTCTACATGCATTTCAAGGACTTGGCCAAAATCCAGGTGTTTGCACCACCGAAAGGATACTTCGTAGTCATTCGTAGGTGCAAAAGAAGGTACTTCTAAACTTAAACCAATAAAGGCATAACAACTGTTGAAAACATCATGCTGAAAAATCATGGGGTGTTTTTGCATAAGACGTTGATGAGTTAAACACATACCTCCTTTTCACCCACATGCACAGTACGCTCTTCTATGTCGCTGAAAGGTACCTTCAATTTGCTTAGAGCAGCTGGGCCTGTGATTGGGGACATTGGTGTTACCATGAGATCGTCAGTTATGGTAAATATTGCCGGTCCAGTGACATATCCCCTGCCGCTTGTAGTGTCCTTGGAGTGAGACTTCGGATCCATTACAGTTAAGGCTACAGAGCTCCGTACGTCAGCAAAAGAGAGACGTGTCTTATCAGAAGTTAGACGACGGTGATTATACGCTCCGATGTACAAGTAGTATGGCTGCTGCATGTATTCTTTAATGTTTAATGGCTGTTTCTCATAGCCAAAACCTGGAGCAAGCTTGGGACTAACTAGCATTTCCATATTCTCCTTGGACTTTAAATATTGCTTAGCATCAAGGTCCTGAATGCTATCATATAGGTTATAGATGTTTCCTTTTGAAGTGTCACCTTGCATTTCTTTTACTATAAAACCAAGTGGAATAGGAAGGAAACTGAAGAGCAAATCAATAAAGTCTTCACTCGCTTCAGCGCAGCAAACCCTGTTCTTGGATTGGCTTACCATGAGCTTGACATAAATCTTCCCACAATCATTTGTTTCTGTCTCTAACTTAGATTTTGTGAAGCGTACCTGCTCAAAATCTTCCTTACTCGGCATGGAAACTGGGTTCTGCTCCAAAAAAGCTTCTGTCAAAGGTTGCTTTGATACCAGCAAGCACTTGAGCAAGTTCAAGGCCTGAGAGAAGACATCAGATTATGAATTTCTGATATGTTTATCTAACGAATAACTAGCTAGACATAGTTGGTTTTGGGTAGGACAAGTGGTCATGACTTTCTTGGGTACCTATCTTACCTTGTCTACTCCCATGCTGAAGGTCTTCTCTTCAATGGAGCTTGTGTCAATGATCCCAAGTTTAGAAAATAAGGAAAAGCTTGCTGCGGTTGACGAGGGCATTACTTGCAATTCATCACTTACTATAAGTCGGTTTGGTCCTTTGACAAATACGCCTCTGTCTCGAGTATCAAGATCCGTCCTCGTAGACTCGTTCATTTCCAAAGACATACAATCCATCCGCTCTCCACAATTACAAATAGCAGTCTCATAATGACTTAGTAGCTTACAACCAGTACGGCAAACAAAACACATCAGGGGTTTACTTTCATCAATTTTCAGTCTTAGCATCTTGCATTGATCTTCTGCTCCATTTTGTGGGTGTAGCAGCATGGTCTTGCAAGCTTCAGTTCGCAGGTGAATCATCTCAAGATTTTCAACACTTTTGTATAAGTTGTTCATGCAACCTATCCTTGTTGTTGGTTGTTGATTACAGGTGAGCCTGACTATTGCTCCGATGGGCATCGTCAAGAAACTGAAGAGGACATCAACAAAATCCTCATTTGATTCAACAAAAACAACTCTGTTGTTTGTCTTGTCCACCAAGGCCTTCAAGCTGATAGTATCCATGGACCTAGCTCTGGGTTTGGCTTCTTTCTTTGGTCAAATCAGGCAACAACCTTCCCAATCAGTAGCTAGCACTTTGTCTAAAACTGGTGTAACCTGCACCGTAAAACTGCATAACATAAGCTATATGCCTAAAACTGAAGGAAAATCGAAAGAATAAGAAACAAATTTAAAACTAAATTGGTTAACAATTCCGCTTATAACAAGGAAAAAAAAGGGTGGGGGGCGGGGGGCTTGATTGTGAAATGAAAAACTACTAATCCTAACATCCTCTTCATGAGATTTGGAAGACTTGTTAATCAATCATTTCCTGAAGTTTTGATAGCTTGAGAAGCCATTAAATTTGTCTTCTAGAATTCAATCAGTAAATTAAATCAGGTGTACTACTAAAATTACATTCTTTCATAATAAGGGCATAAAAATGGCAGAAAAGGAGAATTAGAAAGATTCCAGAACAACCGTTCATTCTGTTTCAATGAAGAGGGAAATTTCAACTTCAACTTCTCCACCTTGTTCTTACCAATGGGTCCCTGCTCACCCCATTGCATGAAAACATGACTTCAAAGAGAAAAAAAAAACTAAGAATACATGTAAACAAGTGCATTTTTTTTTTTTGAAAGTTGAAAACAACTGCATTAGCATTTAGTGGGTATAGGGTTTAGGATATGTAAACAAAGAATACATGTCTTGTGGCATTTAGGATATGTAAACAAGAATACATGTCTTGTGGCATCCAGACATATATATTTTGTATATCTCACTCCTAGAGGTGTTTAATGGGTCAAGTTGAGCCTACCAGGCTTCTTTCTCTAAAGGCAAACTTGAGCTAGATTTTGATCGGCTCATTTAATTATGATTTCATTGTTAATTAATAAAAAAGTATTTTTATATTGATATTTCAAATCAAAAAATAAAAAGTTATAATAATATTTTATTAATAATAAGTTAATCGAGCTTAGTTTAAGAATCTATACTTAAACCTGACCTAAATCAAAGCAAATCCATGGATCTAGGTCGATATAACCCACTTTTGAACACTTCTATGTCGTTCTTAGCAGTGTTCAAAAATCGAGTCAAATTTATCCACCTCTCTTTTGAAAATAATAAATATTATTTTGTATTAAGATTTTAATATATTAAATATTTTTAAAAAAATTAAATAAAATAATTTATTTAACTGGGTTGAATCAGGCTCGAGCTTAAAAAATTCCTACCCAAGGTCGACCCACAAGCTCGTGCGGGTAGCCTGGCCTGGACACCTGTAGTCAGTCACCCTTCAGAGGATTTACGTGAATTGCAACACGTCACTCTTGTCCTAACAAAAAAGCCCTCAGATAGCGTGGGAAATTGAAGGAATGTAACTTTCCTATTGCTATGGAAAGTTACTATTATTTTTCTTCTTAATTCAGCCCTAACCCAAGCCCTTTCTTCTTCTTCTTCTTCTTCTTCTTCTTCAAATGAATTTCAGTTTAGTTTCAAATCATTTCTTGTACCCTTTTCTTTGATCTATGGATTTGAATTAATTGATTTATTATTATAATCCCTCAGTTGGGCTCAACAGGCAGAATCTTGGACGTGCCTGTTATAAGCCAAAGCCAACATCTCTTGAAAACCAGAAAAGTGAAAGACAAGAATGTCCAGAGAATTCTGCTGTAGTGTCTGGAGAAGACCCCGACAGAGAATGAGGATTTTCCAGTAAGCTCAGATGAAGAAACCATGTTTGGAACCTTCAGTGTAGCAGGAAGGGATACTTCTGGAGGTTGAGAGGAAGGCTGGTAAGTTCATAACGAAGTTCAAAGAGCAGAGTAATATGATTATTTGGAAGTTGAGAATTCTTCATCCCCGTGGTCCTGGCACAGACATTTCCTCTCATTTGTCTGTCTTGTCTAATTTACAATATATAGTTGAAAATAGGATTTTTTGTATTCTTTTTACTACTAGAATGAAGTTTCTGCAGAACCATATTCAATGGTGACAACATGTTTTGAATTATTAGATCAAAAGCTGGACAATTCATTGACTTTTACTTCATCAGCTTTTTGATTTATGGATTGGTTTTCTGAATCAATACGTCTCAAAAGTTTCACGCTATACATTGTTGTCTAGTCATAACTAAAAAGCAAAAATAACTAAATATAAGAAATTATTTTGACTCATCTAATGCTTTTAACAATTAAAAGAAAAAAAATATAAACTTTGGATAGTTTGTTTTTATGTAAAATATTTTATGACAAACATTTTAAGGATTTATGTTTGTTTGGAGGATAGAAAATATATTTAAGATGTAAAATATTTTACTTGAAGGACGTAGGATGTTTTTTAGAGAAAAAAAAAAACTTTGATTCTAAACCTAGGAGTATTAGGTTTTATAAATATTAATATTTAACTTAAAATATTAAAAAGTAAAAAAATATAAATATTTAATTTAAAAAATTTTAACTTAAAATATTAATTTTTAAATTATTCAATACTATTAAAAATTAAAAAATATATATTTTTAATAAAATCATCCAATGCAATTAAAATTTTTATTTGTAAATTAAATAAATCTTACTTATAATTATAATAAAAAATATTTCAATGATTGTCATTTGATGAATACACATTTATAAATAGGTTTCGAATGTTTTACATTTTGATAAATATTAGTATTTTTATAATGTTATGGTAAAAAAGTGATGAGTTGAAATTTTTTTTGAAAATTAAAGCTTACTTTCATTATAGATGTGTAGTTAAACGCTTTGAAAAATATCATTATTAATTTTTTCATTTTCATTTTCATTCTTAATTTTGATCCCAAATCAATGAAAACCAAAATGTCACCATTGTTTTGTAATTAATTCTTTAACACCCATATAATTCCACTAGTGGAAAGTATTTTCCATCCAAACAATAAAAAATGTTTTCAATAGTTTATCTAAACAATAAAAAATATTGAATTTTCTGTAAAATATTTTACACAAAAAAATTTCCCTAAAAAATTATTTTTCAATAACGGAAAAGTACCTTTCAGGAATTGTACATATTTAATGCATAATTTAATATGCACAATACCTTTTGTAGGGTAGTACTTATAGTATATATAAAATATATTATTAACGATTAATAATCAATTGAAATAGCCGAAGATATTACATCAAGTAATCAATTAGAACCTAAATCGAATAAATCAAACCGAATTAATTAAATTTAATTAAATCGTTTGAAATTAATCTCACACCACTATTCCTATACATGATCTATTCGTTCAAAATGAAGTTTAGTTATAAACCAAAATTAAAAAAACAAATTACTTGTAGGGCCAACCAAAGGTAACTTATTTTGTCACCAATCTAATTATTACGAAATTAAAAATTACTTAAAAATATAAAATCTAACATTTACTATTGGTTCACGAGCTTGATTATATAATAAGATGAAAAATAAATAATATATATAACAAGACTAAAATTATATCCTAATGGTGTTTGAAGTTATTTTGGTTTAATATAATTTGAAACTTATTAATTAATTTTTTTTGGTTAAGTCAAGAATTTATTGATGTATTGGAGAGATAGAAGCGTTAATAAGTATCGAGTAAGGACAGTAGGTTTAAATTTGGTTAAATTATGCAAAGTCCTTATATTATAGTAAAGTGGTGAAATTGGTCTCTATATAATAATTTGTAAAAATTTAGTATTTATACTTTTTAAAATTAACAATGTCAATTCAATTGTTAATAATATTATTTTTTTTTCGATTATTTATGATAACATGACATTTTCTTGTTAATGTGCCATTGAATATGATGATGTGGTATTTTTAATTTATTTGACAATATTCTTTTCACTACTTTAAATTATAGAATACAAAAATTTTCTTCTTTGCCTTACAACGCTCTTATTCTAAATTGTACTTTTGATCTAATTCTTTTCCAATTCCATTTAAAACCGTTAGCTTATATCGGATAATTTCACTTATGCAATTATAAAATTCATATCATTGAATGATTACGTCATATCGCATTATTATTCTATTATTCGTGAAATACTACATCATTTTTACTATGTCATCAGATTAAATGTCACATCAATAAAAAAATACCATATCAATACAACCAAACTATATATCAGTATAGATAATAAAAAATTTTTAACATGTTAAATTAACATTGTTAATTTTGAAAAACATAAAAATTCAATTTTTACAAATTATTATATAAAAATCAAATCTATCACTTTGATAAAATATAAAGACTAATTATATAATTTGAACTTCAAATTTCTAGCCAAAACATCGCCACCCACCCCTAAAGCAAATAGTAGACTAGGACCATGCAACAAGTGGCTCATTTCTTTCTACTCCTTATACTTAATGTTTTATTTTATTTAATCATTTTAAATTATATAGAATTGACTATGAATTTGACTTAAATCCTACCTAACTATATTATTATTTTATATTTTTGTCCTTAACGTTAGATGGTGTTTAGGGAATAGATGTATTTATATATTAGCCAGTATCAAACTAGTTTTTTTTTTGTTTTTTTGGTTTCTATGATTTTTTAATTTTGAAAAAGAGTAAATAAGACAGAAAAAGAATGTTACCTTTCATGAATTGTACATATTTAATGCATAATTTAATAAGATCTAAATTCAAAGTTTTAAGATATTTAAAAATAAATATTATTAATTTAAAAAAAAAAAGATAAACAATTTTTGTTTCTCTCTAACTTTCTCTTACTCAATCTCTTCCTCTTCTCCCCCCAACAACAATAGATTCAAAATTCAAAATTCTTAATTTTGAATCTTCAAAATAATATTTATTATACTCTTCTTCTTAATTTAATTCTTAATATTTATATCACTCTTTTCTTTTGAAAATACTTTCAAAAAATGGTAATATATAATGAATTAAATGAAAAAAGCAATTGAAAAAGGTGGAAAGCAAAACATCAACCCTAAAGAAATATAATTGCTTTATGGGAATATAAATGTAGAAGGTGGTTTACAAAACTTACCCAACCTGCTTAGCAACTTGCAACACACAAAAAATCTGTAGAACTCAAGCTTTCTTTCAATACCCAGTAAGTCCACATATTCCAAGTTTGCTGGAGATTAAACAGGACGAAACAAAAATCTACCCAGTGCAACCTCCTATTAAAACTATAAACAGATGAACCCAAAAAGAAGCCCTAAATAAAAATCCTTTCTTTCCTTTGCATGAGTCCGACAAATTATCACGTTGAAACTTTGTAATGAGGTCTTCATAGTGTGGGTTTCAAAGGTGTTCGGAAAACCTCTTTTGTTAATCAAATAAAAGTAATAAACAAACAATTATAATATATAGAAAATAGTAAACTAAGAAGAAGATTGAAATAAATATTATCTTTAAGAATCAAAATTAAGAATTTAAAGTTTTGAAATTATAATAGGAGAAAAAGAACAAGAGAAGAAGGGATTGGGTGAGATGGAATTGGAGTGAGAGAAAAATTATTTTTATTTTTTTTTAAATAGTAATATTTATTTTTAAGTCTCTTAAAATTTTGAATTTATTTTTTAGTGAGATGGCATCATTTGATGTCCTGATAATGTATGAGAGCTATACACTGTCAGTACATTAAATATTTTTTCAATTTATAATGTAAAATAACTTTTGTAGAGTATTACTTATACTATATATATATATATATATATATATATATATATATATATGGACCAAGTTGTAAATTTGTGAATAGGATAAGGGTATTTTAGTCATTAAATATTTTAAAGTTATTCCATAATTCACGAAATAGAAAAAATCAGGGGAAGAGTCGAGAATACTTAAAGCAGACTTCTCCTCCATTTTAAAGAATATTGATTCCTGAGGAATTCTTATTCCTTATTTAACTTTTAAACTAAACAAAGGTTTAGGGATTGGTTGGGAATAGAGAGGGAATAGCATAGCTATTCTCCATACCAAACTTGTAGTTAAAGTTTTGAATTTATTTTTTAGTGAGATGACATCATTTGATGTCCTGATAATGTATGAGAGCTATACACAACATCAAACATTTTCTCAATTTAGTATATACAATAACTTTTCTAGAGTATTACTTATACTCCATATAGAATATATTATTAACGATTGATTTTTCAATTGATTCAATTGTAAATATAGTATACCAATAATTAATTGAAATAGGCGAAGATATTAAATCAAGCAATCAATTAGAACCTACACTAAATTAATTAAATTCAATTAATTTTGATCGATTTATTTGATTGAAATCAATTAGTACTCACTCCATGATCTATTTATTCAAAATAAAGTTTAGTTATAAACCAAAATTTAAAAAACAAATTACTTGTAGGGCCTACCAAAGGTCACTTATTTTATCACCAATCGAATTATTACGAAATTAAAAATTATTTAAAAATATAAAATCTAACATTTACTATTGGTTCATGAGCTTGATTATATAATAAGATGAAAAATAAATAATATATATAACAAGACTAAATTATATCCTGTAGGTGTTTGAAGTTAGTTTGGTTTAATTTAATTTGAAACTTATTAATGAATTGTTTTTTTGTTAAATCAGGAATTTATTGATGTATCGGAGAGATAGAAACGTTGGTAAGTGTCCAGTAAGCACAGTAGGTTTACATTTCTAGCCAAAACATCATCGCTTCGCCCACCCTTAAAGCAAATAGTAGACTAGGTCCACGCAACAAGTGGCTCATTTCTTTCTACTCCTTATTTTTAAAGTTTTATTTTATTTAATCATTTTAAATGTAAATTTGACTATGAATTTTACTTAAATCTTACCTTACAATGTTTATTAGTTTATATTTTTGTTTCTAACGTTAGATGGTGTTTAGGCCATAGATTTATTCATATATTAGCTATTACCAAACTTTTTTTTTTGGTGTCTATGACTTTTTAATTTTTAAAAAGAGTAAATAAGAAAAAAAAATTTTACCCCGAAGAAATTTGACTTTCAAAATACGAGTTTGACAAGTAATTACATAAACAGTGACCGAGTCAAAATTTTATTTTTGGGAATGAAAATGAAAAGTTTAATGTTTATAGGAATAAAATTATAAAATTTGTAAAAAATTTAAAAAAAATTTAAAATTTTAAAAAATAAAAAAATTATAAGATTTTAAAACTTTGGGGGACGAGCCTCCTACTAGCTCCCTCCCTCTGCCTCTGTACATAAAGTTTATTTTTTTTGAAAAGTGAATTTTATTAACTACACAACGAAAATGTCATTATTAGTTGCAAGCTGAAGCTGTGTGAGACTTGTTTTGACATGGAAATCGGATGTACAAAAAGTAACTGTACAATAAATGGACACAACTGCTCACAAAAAATTAGCAGCAATCCTGCCAAACATTCGGCCACCAAAAATAAGACTGGATCAAAAACTGCCTCAGCACAAGGATTATTTATTGTTGTCAAACGTTATGTGGCTCTATATACTACAAACAGACTTGGTTCCTAATTAATTTGCATCTTGCAGTGCTCATTATTGTTGTGCCCTGTTCAAATAATATTTATATGCTTTTGGTTTGTTTATGTTTGTATATCACTGTGAAATCATTAGCACTTTCGACTGTTCCAAATATTATTGGAAATAATGAAATTTTAATTTTGGGTTCATTTACAGCCTTTCAAGAACAGAAATAAATTTAGTGATATTTGTCAAAAGGTTAGCAAAGTTGCCGCCGATGACCATTGATCTCCTAACCTTGCCTTTGCTCGTACGGCACTAATTTATTATGTGTGGTTTAATTTGTAGAAAACCCTTTCTGATCCACCCCTTACCAAACCTTTATTTAATTTTAAGTGCCAAGCCTTCAAGTAGTTAGGCATGACCAAACTTGTGTTTCTTAGCAGATAAACTTTTATTTATAAGCCCTTAATGTGTAGATTAAGCTTGAAAATATAGGCATCAAAATTATCAATATCTGAGACAATAACTTAACTCTTTTGTTCATCTTCATGAACTTTTGTTATGAAATTAAGGTGCTTGTGTCAAAATCAAATGCCAAAATCATTCAAATCCAAAGATACAAAAGTCTGACTAATTATTAATTACAGTAATCAAAGCTTGATCACTATCCATTTTTATAGGGGGAAAACTGTCAATTAACAAAGACTGCATTCATCACGAGCTTATATATAGGAGTAGCATTCTCTTCACAAAAACAAAAACCCAAAACAAAGTGCTTTCTTCTCATTTCTTCTTTCCCACTTGAGTGATCGAAAATGGAGATGTGGTCTCTTTGGCTTTTTCTCATCTCTTTCCTCATTGTAAGTGTGACAACTTGGATTTATTGGTGGAGGAACCCTAGTTGTAATGGCAGACTACCTCCAGGTTCCATGGGACTCCCACTTATAGGGGAGACCTTTAATTTTCTTGTCACATCCAAGTCCATAGATATCCATCCTTTTATTAAGGAAAGAATGGAAAGGTAAAAAAACACATTAATCATTCAACAGGTAGAAATTGGAAACTTTCATCATTTTAAGCTATTGCTTCGTATATAAATATGGGTTGCTAAATTAATCTTTCATTTCTTAATTAACTACTAGATATGGTCCATTGTTCAAGACAAGTTTAGCAGGTCGATCAGTGGTGGTGTCGTCAGATCCTGATTTCAACTATTTTGTGCTCCAACAAGAAGATAAACTTGTTGAACTATATTACATGGATACCTTTGCAAAGCTGGTTCACAAAGAAAACGTCAATGAAGGTGGCTACTTGCACAAGTATCTCAAGCGCGTCCTTCTGAGTTGCATTGGCCCTGAATGTCTCAAAGAGAAGCTGCTTTCTCAATCTGAGGAAATCATAAACCATGAATTGCATGAGTGGACCAAACAGTCAGAAGTAGAAGTAAAAGCCCAAAGTGCTGCTGTAAGTAATTCTAGCTTAACCAAATATACTTCATAAAAAAGTAGTTGCGAAATAATATGAACCTTAGACACCTGTTTGAGGAGAGGAGGGGTAGAAACGGCTATAAATCAAGTTCGACTTATTATTACAATGTGTACTTAGTTCTTTTCTTTCTTTTTTCACTAATTTTATCACATTGTACAGATGACACATGGGTTTATTTCAAAGATTCTGATGGGTTGTGAATTGGAAAACTCAGAGGAAAACTTAAGTGAATATTTTTGTAGCTTCTTGCAAAGACTTTTGACGTTCCCTTTGTATATCCCTGGGACTGATTTCTACAGATGCATAAAGGTTAATCATCTCTATTACACCTGTTATAACCTTCTAAATTTTTTAACAAAATTTTAAAATCTTTAAAAACTAATATCTTTCTCTCTCTCTCTAAATATATATGCAGAAGCAACAAAAAGTATTAACGCTTATATCTCAGTTGCTAGAAGAGAGAAGGAAGTCTTATTCCCAAGGTTGTAATAATGGAGATTTTCTTGGTCAATTAGTGGAAGGCATGGGAAAAGAAGCATTTTTGACGCCGGAGTTCGTCAGCAACGTTATCTTTGGTCTCCTCGCTGCTACCATTGATACTATTTCCTCCGCTGTTACTTTAGCCATTAAGTGTGTATTGGATGATCCATCAGCATTGCAACAATTAACTGTCAGTGATTAACTATCGAAATATGATCATTCCGAATGATTTTTTTTTTATGTTGCGAACATTTTCATCGTTTTTATACGAAAAACCTTGATTTCTTTTTCCTTTTTATCTATTTTTTTGGGATATGATTTCACCAGGAGGAGCATGAGGAAATTCTAAAGAAAAGAGAAGGCACCAATCTTGGACTTTCATGGGAGGAATACAAATCTATGACTTTTACTCATTATGTGAGTTAAATGGCAACATTTTCTCAAAGAAAGAAAATTGATTTCTTTTCTAAGATTTTTAATTCATTATTTTATTATTATTAGGTGATTAAAGAAGCGCTTCGATTAGCAAGTGTTGCTCCTGGAATCTTCAGAAGAGTTATAACTGATATTCATATTAATGGTATAATTATTCTTATTTATAAATTGATCTGTCTATTTTGGATAATTAAACAAACCCCAAACATATATTTTATGATCAATAAAATGTTTCTTTATTTGCAGGTTATACCATACCAAAAGGATGGATTCTTTTGATTATACCTGCGGCCCTTCAACTTAACCCTAATATATATGAAGATCCTCTTACCTTCAACCCTTCAAGATGGAAGGTAGATACTATGTAAATCTTTTCCCAAGCTATTCTAACTTTAATTAAACTTTTGACTGACCCAAAGATGTTGATCGGATAGAAAATTGATTGAATAAGATTTTGTTTGATTGATAATAAACACAAAACCCTTACTCCACACAGAAACAGAATTAATAATAGTAACCTTAACACATGCAAACACAAATAGCAGAAATTTAAAGGATTGCTGTATAAGTTTGAATAATTGCAAGGTAATATTTCTCTTTTCTCATATTGTGCAAATCTTATAATTAAAGAACATGGGAGGCATTTCAATAGCGAAGAACTTCGTACCATTTGGAGGAGGGAATAGGACATGTGCAGGAGCAGAGTTCAGCAAGGTTCTGATGGCAGTCCTTTTACATGTCTGGGTTACCAAATACAGGTTTATATCTTTGTTATACTACTATAAAATTTGTACTTTTATGATTATTTACTTATATATCTAGCTACTATATATAAAGTATATCTAATATAGTGTCTTTGTTTTATGAATTTTCAATATAGGTTGACAAGGATCAGAGGAGGAGACGTAGCCCGCACACCGGTTTTGGAATTTACAAATGGTTTCTTCGTTAAAGTTTCAGAAAAGCAGCCATGACTTGTTAAATAATGCATCAGATATCAAAGAATAAAAGTGGACGTATAATCGTACTCTTAAATGAAACTTGTTTGGCTGCTATATATGTATTTGTGTTCCATATGTACACTGTAGTCAACAATTTGGTGGAAGTTTAATTTTCTTAATTAGCAATACTTTCCTTCGTTAAGCTATCAACTGATGCTGCTGTATGATTTATATATGACAACTTTCATATGGTATAATTAAGTTCTCAGTGTTCATGGTATTCAGTAAAAATTTTGGATGAGAATTTAAGAAACAGGAAAATAAGTTAACAATGGTTTTAATCTAGGATTATCATCTATTACTCAAAGGAGTAAAAGGAGATCTTAGATTCCACAAACAAGGGCAGAGGATTGTTACATACCTTAATATATAGCATATTTGGTATAGGAAATAGTTAAGCTATTCACTTTCTATTCTTATGTATTACTTATTCTCTTGTTTGATTGGCAAATGATCCAAGAAATAGCTATTCTATTGTAATAGTTAAAGGTCAAAATATCAACCTAGTCCCTATATTCATACATTTTATTTAGTTTCATCTCTGTACTCAAAAATAAAACAATTTAGTTATTTGATTTTAGGAATTGTTTCAATTCAACATCTCTTCCTAATGAAATTCAATTTTTTCGTCAAATGGATGATGTCAGCGTTGACATAGCACTTTTGGTGACGTGACATCGACATAATGACGTGACAGTGCCACGTGACATCGAGGTAATGACATAGTAGTGACACGTGACAATGTTGACATGGCACTGACATCTTGATTAAGTAAGAAAATATTTATATATGTTTCTTAATAACATAAATCTTTGATACTCAAACATTTGACTCATTAATAAGTATATGAATCATCTACTTAAATATTTCTATTTTTCAAAATTTTTTTTAGTTTGGTCCCTAAACACTTCAATTTTATTCAATTTAATCTCTGTATTATAGATTTTAATTTGTTCAATTTAATCCCTATAGCGTGGCATAAATTTTTTATTAGAATTTTTTTTTCTCAATTTCCCACGTTAGCATTGTCATGTGGCATCGACACATCAGCATGTTAGTGACATGTTATCATATTAGTGTCACGTGGCACATCACGTCATCATGTCAGTGCCACTTCATCCAAATGTGCCACGTTTGCGCCATGTTAGCAGTGATGGCACCTTCTTTAATGGTAAAATTGGATGTTGTTATGAGGAGAGACTAAATTGAAATTATTTTCAAAATTAAAAGATTAAATTACTTCGATTGTGAGTACATAGACTACATTGAACAAAATGCATGAGTACAAGGACTTAGTGTGTATTTTGACCAATAGTTAATCTTCAAAATCCTCCAAAAACAAAGCTTAACTAATCCCAACCCCCCATGGTATTTGTCATTCCATGGTTAGGGGAATAGCCTCTAAAAATGATAAGACAAAATACCTCTTATTAAAAATTTTAAAAGTAATAATATTTTAGTATTTTAATCATAACAATGTTTAAACTAAAAATGAAATATTAATATTTTAAAAATATGAATGTTTAACTTATTTATCTATTAATATTTTAAAATTTTAATTAAAATATAAATTAAAAAATGAAAAATGAAAATAGATAAAAAATAAAAAATTATACTAATATTTTAATATAAATTATTAAAATTTTAAAATTTTAATGAAAATAAAAATTAAATTATTTAAAAAAATTTCTTATTTTTATCATTTGGTATAAATTTTACTAAATTATATAAAGAATAAATTTGTTTGAAAAAAATTTTATTATAATAAAAAATTTAAATTTTTAATTATATATTATGAAAAATTAATATTTTAAATTTGAAAATTAATTAAATTATTAATATTTTAATCATAATAAAATTTAAATTATAAAAACAATATTAGTTTCTATTTTTAATGATTAAATTATAAATAAAATATTAATATTTAAAAATGTTAATGTTTAAATTATTAATATTTTAATGTAAAAGAAAATAAAAATAAATAATTATATATATTATAATGAAGGGTATTGTTATCTTTTTATCTCATACTTTTTTGTTATTCTAAAATTATTTTTACCAACCAAACCACAAAATAATATTCTTATTTTATTTTTCCCTTATTTTGTTTCCACAGAATATCTATTCTATTCTATTCCATTTTATTCCATGAACCAAATGTGCCTTTAGAGTATGTTTAACAACATTTGATGTCCTTCGTTTTTTCAATTTCCAAATTTAATTATTTACCTTATCTTATTAACCACATATATTTAGATGCTTTCAAATGTAGTAAGTCTCTTATCACTTATAAGAAAGAATAGAGTGCTTTAATAAGCCAAAGGAAAATTAAAATACCACTTGTTTCAATGTTTGAGAGGAACCAGGATTGTTTCAATGTCTTCCAATAAAACAAGCAATTATAATCATTAATGAGTAAAAGCAAACTCAAGATTGTTATTGTCATGATATGCAAATCTTCCAGGCATAGAAATTATGGTATGATAATAACTGCACTCTATATGCATGCATTGCAATCACAATTAAAATCGTTTGAACACTCCAGAAAGAAACAGTCTCTCTTAAGATCCTTGCTTTGACTCCTTAAACAGAAAGGTATGGGTTAGAGCCGATTCGGAGACAAAAGAGGCCACCATTAGACGGGATGCCTGCATCGGAAGAAAAACTCAGGAGCATTATAAATCAGAAAAAATTCAAGAAGATTTATGTTAGAGTTCCATCCGCCAAGCATAAAACTTCAGATAATACAGGCAAAGTATAGATATAATAAGCATCAGTTGACAGGACCTGCAAGGGTTTGTAAAGGTTAATCAAACTTGATTATAAAAGCAGGTTAATCAGGGAAGCCATTTTGAAAGCCCCCCCCTCCTTCCTTCCAAAATGCACTTCAATGATTTGGTCATATACCAATTCTTCTTCAGAATTCATTACAACATTCCGGTTGGTCAGAGTGGAAAAATGAACAAAAGAGACAGGTAGTCCTATCAGAAGAGACTAAAATAGTTGAAAAGATAAATGCAGGGTAGAAAATCATGAGATGTTTTGCAGAACTTGATATGTTAAACATACCTCCTCTTTACCAACATACACAATACGCTCTTCTACATCACGGAAAGGTACCTTCAATTTTCTTACAGCAGATAGACCTGTGACTGAGGACAATGGAGTTATGATAAGATCATCAGTTATGGTGAACATTGCTGGTCCTTTTAAAAATCCTCTACCACTTGAATTGTCATTGTAGTGAGACTTTGGATCCATGACAGTTAAAACTGAAGAAGCAATCGTTTCATCAGAAGGGATAAGTGTCTCAATAGAAGTCGGCTCTGGAAACCATTGACATTGTGACCATGTGAGGTAGTACGGTTGATGCATGTATTCTTCAATGTCTAATGGTTGTGCATCATATCTAAAACCAGGAGCAAGCTTGGGACTGACTAGCATTGCTGTCGTTTCCTTAGATACTAAATATTGCTTAGCATCAAGATCCTGAATGCTGTCATAAAGGTGATTTATGCATCCTTTTGAACTGCCCTCCTTCATTTCTTTTACTAGAAACCCAAGTGGAATAGTGAGGAAACTGAAGAGCAAATCAACAAAATTTTCACTTGCTTCAGCATAGCAAACCATGTTCTTGGATTTGCTGACCATGAGTTTGACATAGATCTTCCCATCCTCATTTGATGCTGTCTCCTCCCCTTTAAGTTTTCTGAAGCTCACCTGTTCAACATCTTCCATATTGTTTAGCCCCAGCACAGGGTTATATTCTAATAGAGCTTCTGTCAAAGGCGTCTTTGATACTAGCAAGCACTTGAGCAATTTTAAAGCCTGAGAGAAGACATCAGATTATCAATTTTCGAACCAAGTATAATTAAACAGAACAATCAGTCGGTAGATACCTGAATTACTCCCATCGAAAAGGGTCTCTCTTCGGTGGTGGTTGTGTCCTTGATCCCAAGTTTAGAAAATAAAGAATGGCTTGCTGGAGTTGATGAGGGAATTACTTGCAATTCATCACTTATTGTCATTCGAATCGGTCCTTTGACAAATACCCCTCCATCTTGATCATCAAACACTGCTTTTGTAGATTCTTTCTCCTTCAAATCTCTCTTACAATTCATAAGCTGTCCACATCCACAAATAGCATTCATGTAATGACTTAGTAGCTTATAATTTGAACAAGAACAATCACTCCTACCACATAGAAAATATCGCAGGGGTGCACCGTCATCAATTGCCAGTTTTAGGTTCTTGCATTGAGCACCTGCCCCATTTCGTGGGTATAGCAACATGGTCATGCATGCTTCTGTTCGGAGATACCGATTGTCGAGAACCTCAACGCTGTTATATAAGTTGTTCAGACAACCTATACTTGCTGTTGGTGGTCGATTACGGGTGAGCCTGACAATTGTTCCCATAGGCATTGTCAAGAAACTGAAGAGAATGTCAACAAACTTCTCATCTGATTCAACAAAAACAACTCTGTTGTTTGTCTTGTCCACCACAGCTTTCAAGCTGATATTGTTATTGTCCATGGATACCAGTTTTGGATTCCTTTGTCTGCTCAAATATTGCATCAAACCGCTCAGTTAGTCCTTGGTTAGCACTTCCTCTTAAACTGGTGAACCCTGCAGCATAAAACAATCAGTTAGTTGGTTAGCACTTACTCTTAAACTGGAGCACCCTGCAGCATAAAACTGGCTCTAAGCTCTATGCCTAAATCCAAATGAAAGTTGAAAGTTTAGATTAAAATTTCATTTAAAATCAAATTTGACAAATACGAAAATCAGGGCTTGATTCTGGAATAAAAAAAAAAAAGGAAAAAAGATCCTAACATCTTGTTCATGAGAATTACAATACTCAACAAACTTCTTTTGATTATCAAAAGCAAAGTTTTCCCCAAGGTATTGCTCAAGCTATGTTAATGAAGGAAAGAGATTGATAGGTCATGGATCATCAATTGAGAAAACAAAGAATAACAGTACAAGCAATTCAATAGAATTTTCGATGCAATGTTCTTATTTCTGATTTACCCTTTATTCTGTTTTATGGTGGTAAACAAAAGGTGAAAGTTTTCTACCAAGGCACTGGGGAACCAAATTACAACCATTCAAACACCTTTAAACCAGGTTCATTCAGGATATCAAACTTCTGCCTTCGATTTAAAATTTTCAAACAGTCAACCCAACGTTTTTGATTGCTAAAAAAAATGCAGACTTGCAGAGAAACCAGTAACTGAAAAAAGCCAGAGCCGAGAAATCTGCAAATGGAGTACTAAACAGATTGCAATAGCTAGAAATTCACGAACATCAAGTTATAAATATTAGCATGTGAGACTATATTACCTGGAAACAAAAGCTGACCAAAACAGCAGACTGGGAATGCTGGGAGACAAGTGAAGTATTCCCTATCAGTTTAAGAAGAGACTGGCAGGAGGGAGCTTAAAGCACAGATTCAAAGAAGACTAAAGGTGGAAAAGGTGCATGCTTCGGTCTAAGTCTTTAATCTTTGCTTTGTCAACTATGATCAGATTTATTGATGGAAGTCCTTCGTTGAGAAGTAGTGCACAGTCACAATCACAGTTAAGCTGTTGACTTGGGGTCTTCTTAACTCAAAAAAATACGTTTTAATCTTAGCATAGGTGATGTTACGGTTGCCAGATTAGATGGATGCTTAATTAAATCACAAAAGTTAGAGTAAGATGTACATTTTTCTTCTCTCTTTCCCTTTGGTACGGATTCTTTATATTCTGTTAAACTTTTACCCTTCATCCATATTTCTGACAACTTAACACAAGCAAAAAGGTAAATTTACCTTTGTTAGCATCTCATATCTGAATCACTTCATGCTACACTGGTTTTTCCTCTCTTTCCAAATTTCAACCTCGCAACACCGAGAAACTGCCCAGTACGTGTCCTGGCACCAATGTCCAATCCTGAATCTTGCTTCTGACATAAGGGATTTTGATTGTATTTCACAACCAGTTGAAAACAACCTTTTTGTTTTCCAGACACCAAAGCTACGCATGGACCATGCATCAGTCCCCTTAATCAGACTCCTTGTTCTGTCAGAGTTAGCTACTCTTGCCCTTTTATCATGCCCTCAATTGTTTCAGTCTAGTCCAAAGTTTCCCCATTTATACTACTACTGCTACTACTGAATTTTGTAGATTGAACATGCAAAAGAATGATTGTCAAGTATCAACAAATGAGAAAGAAAACAAAGAATGAAACTGACAACTACTTAAGAAGAAGGTCGAAAATCCATAATATTATTTATATTCAGGTACTACACGTTTCAACTCTCAATACCCATATCTCTATCCTTCTTCAAAATGTAACTTTTTGGAATAAATGGAGAGAAACCAGATAAAAATCATAACCCTTAAGAAAGGCAAGAGTAAAAAGAGTGTGGAAGTATGGACATGCAGTACCTCGAAGAAACGTGTGACCCAGTTACCCTGGCTTGTTTTGCTGGAGAGAAACGAAGCCAGGAGGGAAGAATATGATCATTTCCGGGGAAGGCCGGTGGAAAAAAGAGTAATTATATAAGCTTTACCAAAACGGCGGGAAAAATAGGAAGGTAAAAAGGATAAAAAGGAGGGAATGTCAACGAGTGAACAAAGGGATGAGGACCCTTTTTTTTACCTGCTAGTAATTTCCTGCTATGTACTTTTTTAACCACTAGTAATTTTCCATTCTCCTAATTTGCACCTTATTTCTACAATTACATCCATGAAATGCTACTAAAAGAAACAGCCCTTCAGTTGATACTGTAGTCTGAATTAAGCACAAGATTATGATTACAATGCATCCCCTTGTTGTAATTTAACCTACTAGACTACAACAGGAAAACAAATTCACAAACTCCATCATTCAATTTATAACATCAAAAATCAACATATATATCATTTTTTTCCCCTCAGTAATAGCTATATTGTTATTCCTCTGCCTTCTCGCTTGGGCTCTTCCAGGATAAAGGCATTGGTTAAAGCAGACTTGGTGACAAAAGAAGCCACCAGCAGTCGAGAAGCCTGCAACAGAGAACAGATTCATGAGAGGTTTCAACTAAGAAGGATACATATGTCTATCACAGTGCACAGTCGAAATCTTGGTGATGTTATACATAGGACAGCTAGCCCTTATGAAATTTAACCTCCTTTTCTGCATGTGATGAGAATTAAACGATCCATTTAGGAGCCAAACAACCGAGTAAATGCAACTAGTTTTGGACTCTAATTTGCTAACAAGTCTACTGTTTTTGATTGGCATAATCACTTGACTTGACACGCCATATCAATTCACATGACTGTCCAGTTACAACAGAGGAGAAAGTTGAATAGAAAGAGGTCCATCTGCATTGGAAATTTAACAGCTGGTGAAAGGCTCTATAGAGAATGTGCAACCTGAATCTATTTGTTTCATTGGAAACATGCTTGATAATGAGTAGAACTAGTTCAGAGGTGTGGAGTGTGAGAGTGTCCAGGAATATGATTACTGATGCATCTCAAAGTAATTAACCTGGTATGGGAATTTTAACTGATGATTTCCATCCCTCACTACGAAGTAATGAGGCTGTTAATTCTATTACCCACATCTAATATTATAATAAAAAACCATTCAATTATTTGTTATACCAGAATTTCATTGCAGAATCAAACTTACTTCTTCTTCGCCCACATGCACAACGCGCTCCTCTATATCACTGAAAGGTACCTTACATTTGCTTAGAACAGAGAGACCTGACGCTGGTGATATAGGTGTTATGATAAGATTGTCGGTTACTGTGAACATCGATGGTCCTTTGACAAAGCCTCCACTGCTTTTAGCATCCTTGTAGTGCGATTTTGGATCCACAACACTTAGGAGTGAGGCCTGAGCTGAATCGCTACAAGGGAGAAGCTTTTCATCAGAAAACAGCTCTGGGCTGAGGAATCCGTGAATCACTTTTACATGATAGTAAAGGTTCTGTTGACGCTTGCATTCCTCAACACCTAATGGCTGGTTCCCGAGTCTAAAACCCGGGGCAAGCCTGGGACTAACTAGCATTGCCTTGTGATCATTTGACTTCAGGTATCGCTCAGCGTCAAGATCCTGGATGCTATTGTAAAGATGATTGATGCATCCTCTTGAAGAATGGCTTTTCATTTCTTTTGCCACATGGCCCAGTGGAACAGTGAGGAAACTGAAGAGCAAATCCACAAAATCTTCAGAGACTTCAGCATAACAAACCATCTTCCTGGATTTGCTTACGATAAGCTTTGCACAAATCCTTTTGTAATTGTTTGACGATGCTTCTACGATTTCAGATTCAGTAAAGCTTCCTTGATTGAAGTTTGTGAAGCTTCCCTGATCGTAGTCTTCATTGTTCATATCCAATGATTTCTTCAATAGAGTTTCTGTCAAAGGTATTCTTGACACCAATGAGAATTTGAGCAAATCCAAAACCTGAAAAAAAAAAGGGACATCAGGTAATAAATTTCAGATAAAAGTAAGAAACTAGGCTATTGGTTTGATAACACATTTCTTTGCTAGTTACCTCGTCTACTCCTACATTGAAAGCCCTCTCTTCAATGGTGCTGCCATCTGTGAGACCAAGCTTTGAAAGTAAAGAAAAGCTACTTGCAGTTAATGGGGGCATTATTTTTAGTTCATCACTTACTATCATTCGTGTCAATCCTTTAACAAACACCCCTCTATCTCGAGCATCAGATAACATTTGCTTATTTTCTTTCTCGGACAGATAAATCTCATAGTTCATGCGCTTTCCACAACCGCAAATTGCATTCTTGTAATGACTCAATAACTTATACTTTGAAGCAGTGCACTCCCACGACTCACAACAAAAGTATTGCAGTGGCTCACTGTCATCAACTGTCAATTTTAGTCTCTCACATTGAGCAGCAGCACCATTTCGTGGGTGCAACAACATGCTCTTGCAAGCTTCAGTTTGGAAAAGCTGCACGTCCAGATTCTCAACACTTTCATACAAGTTGTCCATGCAACCTATTCCCACCGGTGGTGGTTGATAACGGATGAGCCTGATGATTGATCCTATAGGCATTGTCAAGAAGCTCAATAGGATATCAATGAAATCCTCATCAGATTCAACAAAAATAACTCTGTTTTTCTCCACATCAACTGATGCCTTCAATCTTAAACCTTTAACAAGTTTGCCTTCCATTGATGACATAAGTCGAGCAATACTGCACAACAGATGCTGAAAGTTAAAACACAAGCTTTTTGTCCACTTAATTGAATGCAAATGAGGTCATAAAGTCTAATGGAAGGATGACTTCAGAGCTATAAAAAATAAACAAACAAGCAAAATGTGAAGAATGAACACTGATCCTGATGCCCTCATCAATGGACTTCCCAATGGAAACAAAAACAAGTTACCAATTTTGCTTTCTTCAGTAACTTTGGCCTCTTCTGCAAACGTACTGAAGCCAAGAAGCCTGAAATTTGTTGGAAACTAGGATAAATTTTCTTAAATTGAACCAACGGAAGAATGATATAGTGGGGGCTAATTACTTTACAATCAGAGCACATTAATTGAATAAAAATTGTTAATAACTCCTGAGACCTCACAGATCCTACTCTCGAAAGACCATAAAGTTTTCCTTTACATGCAGAATTGTCGAATTTTACAGTAACTATGACAAAGGGTCTGTTCTTGCAAACAACATAATCACTCAAATATGCAACCAGCAAAACAAGATGAACTATGAAACGCTCCCATCCCACTAATCATTCCAAGTACAAAACAAGTCCTAATGCTTTATCATTGCCATTAAAGCACAAAAAAGAAAAGACCCCAGAAAAGAAACACTATGAACTCAATCATCTGCTGACATTCCAACCATGATTAATAACAATCACAGAGCTCACTAACAAGACAGCAAGTAACTAAACCCTGCAGATTGCATGAACCTTCTACACCTACACTAAAGAACGTTACCTGAAAATTGATTCAGCAGAAACCAGCTTTGCAGTTGCGGCTGCTGGGCCTGGGAAGTGAGAACTAAAGAATTTTTAAGTGCAGGAAAGATAATACAACGAAAGGCGAAGAGCCAGTAGTTTGATGATCTTCAACATTGAACAGCTAAATAGCTTTACTCATGTAAAAGGTCCTTACCTGAGAAGAAATGTACAGTCACATGATTGACTTGACTTAGGTCTTCTTACATTGGAGTAAACTCAACAAAAGTATCCATTAAAAGGACCCACCTAGTGCTTCTGATATACGTTTGTTCTTTTAGTTACTTACTCTATTTTGATTCCTAATCATATTTATTTGCCAAAAGGAAATTGATGTTATCATCTAAAATAATGGCTTATTCTAACAAAATATTTACTTACTGGTTTTTTGATTGATTTGATAGTAGAATATTGGTGGTTTCCACCATGGAATAATGCAACATTATAAGTTTTTTCAAGAAGGCTAAAAGCATATATTACCTATTTTCTTTAGATTAAATTTAGTAGTATATCCTAAAGTGTTACTACACAATTAGAAGAATTTAATTTATTTTTTTGGATGCATTAGAAGAAATTATTTTTTGATAGAATATAAACCAAACTCAACTAAACCAGCAAAATCCAACCTATAAGGAAACTAACTTTGCCTTATATATCCTTGATGGCAAAATGATCATAAAATTAAAGCCAAATAAATATCTCAAATTTCAATAAAAAAAATTAGTTAGATTTAGTTAGCTTTTAGGGAAATCCAGAGCCCTTTTATCGTATAGTATTTTTTTTTACCAAACCGGCTTTCAAGTCAATAGGAGTCGTTAATTACTTAAAAAAATTTATATTTTTTTATTACCTCTTACATTTAATCAAGTATTTATATTTTTATTTCAAATTAAATTAAGTTTTATGATTATCGATTAACTAATTATAATTAATTAAAATAATATTTTTTATTTTATACTTACGTGATACTACGTGTAGTATGAAACTATTGATGTCATAAATATTATGTAACATTATTATTTACTATAACATGTTAATATGTCATATATATTGATATTAATATTGAAACTGTCATGTGATCATGTCATCATAAAATATTAACATATCAAATCACTTTTTACTCTAACTTGTCAATTTGCATATATAATGTAACGTGATATAAAAAAAAATATAAATATTATATTGGTTATTGACCATTATAATTAGTTAATCGTTAATCATAAAATTTATTTAAATAAAAATAAAATATTAATAAATATAATAAAAAATAAAATTTTATTTAATTATTTTTAAATATTATACCAAAATTTTATCATACCAATAATATTTTGCACAGCATATTTTCTGAATTACTATCTAAAAAAATAAAATAAAAATATAACCCAAAAAAATTATAGTACTACTTTACATTCTAACAGCCGTCAGTAATGTTAGGTCAAACCCGCAGGGTCACATCTCTCCGTGATAAAAAGGATTAGAAGGATAATCGTTTTTTCTTTTATTGTTATTTGTTTACTGTTTCTTTTGTCCTGGTTTATTTGCTTAAGTAAATTTATTAAACATAAAAGCATAATCGCCATGTCGTAAATGAATCTGTCTATTTTAAGTAGTAGTTTCTCTGTTCATCTCTCGCACGCTCTCTTCTCAGCTGCTTTGCCTTCTCCAACCGTAAGATTCTTTTCAATGCCTCGAAACACTCGCGTTCAATTTACTCGACCTTATTGTTATTCTCCGATCCTTTTCAAAAACCCTAAATCTTTCTTTTATTTATTCATTCATTCGTTTATTTTCGAAGTTTGCAGGTGCGATTGGAGTTAGGGTTTAAAAGTAGCCCTGAGTCGAAATCTTAGGTAATTTCAGGTATACAATAATCTCTCCCTTGTTTGGCTGCTGAGAAAATGTGCCAAGGTGAAAAACGAACGGGAAAATGTTTGTCTTTCTTTGCTTAATTTTGTTTTGCATGTCGGAAATATTCTATCTCTGATTCAGATTGGCTGGAGTATCAATCATGATTGCGTATTTTATTTCTTTGAGTTATTATTATGTTTTATCATATTATTTTTTGCAAAAAAAATTATGAAGACTGATAACATTTGATTAAGTGTAGGGATTGTTGATTTTGATTGTTTGAGTCGTCTTCTTAACTGCATTATTGTTTTGCTAATAGCCACATTGTTGTTTTTACTAATGCTGCTCTGTCTGGAAATGATGATTTTTCCCTTTTTTTTTTTCTTATTTTCTAATTCGAAGGCTAATTAGATTGATGCTCATTGGGAGTTGAAGCCGAATTCCTTTGACAAAATGGGATTTGATAACGAGTGCATACTGAATATCCAATCTCTGGCCGGAGAGTACTTCTGTCCTGTTTGTCGTCTACTTGTCTACCCAAATGAAGCATTACAGTCGCAATGCACCCATCTTTACTGCAAACCATGTTTAACCTATGTTGTCAGCACTACTCGAGCTTGTCCTTATGATGGTTACTTAGTAACAGAAGCTGATTCTAAGGTATGTCTCCGACACTTTGATGGTTCATAGTGTATTCTCAATATCATTGTTTCCTGCTTATTGACCATTTTCTTTTCCCCTCAAAATACAGCCACTTGTTGAGTCGAATAAGATGCTTGCTGACACCATTGGGAAAATCACAGTTCATTGTCTATACCATAGAAGTGGCTGCACATGGCAGGGTCCTCTGTCTGAATGTACAGCTCATTGTTCTGGGTGTGCATTTGGCAATTCTCCTGTTGTATGTAATAGGTGTGGCATTCAGATTGTGCATCGTCAAGTTCAAGAACATGCACAAAATTGCCCTGTGAGTGCATTGAATTCTTTAGTAATATATCAGACCATCTTTTATGTAGCATTTGTGTTAAGTTTGACTTTCGTACATGCTTTTAATTACAGAGTGTGCAGCCACAAGCACAGCAGGCTAAGGGTGGTCAGGATACTGCAGCCACAGGTACCACAGCTGCTGATCAGGCCCAGATTGCTTCTCAGACAGGAACAGCTACTTCTCAGGCCCAGGCATCTCAAACTACAACATCTGGTACACCTGGACAGGAACCCAATCAGCAGGCCAACCCAAATCCCCGGTCCCAAGCTGTCTCCCAGGCTGCTGCGATGACTTCGGAACAGTTGTACCAACAGCAACAACAGTATCAGCAATACTACCAGCAGTATTCTGGATATGATCCGTATTATCAGCAATATTACCCCTATCAACAGCAGTCGGTTCTGCAATACCAGCAGCAACCTTTGCAGGTTAATGCACCACACATGGCTGGCCAGCATCCAGTCTACCTGCAGACACAGCCCCAACCTCAACCCCAAGTGCAGCCTCAACCACAGGTTCAGGCTCAAGTGCAGCCACAACCACAACCACAGGCCCAGCATCAGTCAAATTCATCTGTTCAGGCTCCTGTGGCTGCTCAACCTCAGAACCAGTCACAAGCCAACCAACAGCAGCAAACTCACATTACGGTGCCACCACCCTCTCAAATTCCTTTGCAAAATTACCCAGCAGCCCAGGGCCATCCTCAGCCTCAGGTTCAGCCATTTCCTCAAGCTCAGCCTCAGGTTCAGCCATTTCCTCAAGCTCAGCCTCATCTGCAACATGGGCAAATTCCTCGGTATCAGCAGCATCATTCCCAGCTGCACCAACCACAGCCCCAGCTTCTTCCTGCTCCTCAAGCTCAACCTCATTCACAAGCTCAGCCACAGGCCCAGCTTCAGCCTCAGCCTCAGCCCCAGCCCCAGCCGCATCCTCAACAAAGCCAGCCCATGAATCCAAATTTGCTGCCTCAGCCGCAGCAGCTGCACCCTGCAGCCCATGCTGTGACTGGTCATCAATCTTATCCACTATCACAGCCCCACCAGCAGATGCAGCTGGTAACACCACAACATCCCATGCATGTGCATGCTCAAGGTGGCCTTCACCCACAGCAACATCCTGCTCAAATGCAGAATTCATACCCTCAGCAACCTCCTCAGATGCGCCCACCCCAACCTCATGTTGCAATTTCTAACCAGCAGCAGCCAGGTTTGTTGCCATCACCAGGTTCTATGCTGCAACAAGTTCATCTTCATTCTCATCAACCTGCACTTCCAGTTCAACAACGGCCAGTTATGCATCCTGCTGCATCACCCATGTCTCAGCCGTATGTGCAGCAACAACCTTTGTCAACCCAACCGGTGGGCTTGGTTCAGCCTCAAATGCTTCAGCAAGGTCCTTTTGTGCAGCAACAGTCGTCCTTTCAGTCTCAGTCACGCCCCCTAGGGCCACCTCATTCCTTTCCGCAACCTCCTCATGCCTATGCACAACCACAGCAAAATGTTGCAGGATCTCATGCTGTGCATTTCCATCCATCACATAATCTTGTTGGGAGACCTATGACTCCAAATCATGGAGTACAATCACAGCCATATCCACATTCTGCAGCTGGTACACCAGTTAAGCCTGTGCATCTCGGTGCGAACCAGCCATCTTCTTATCAGAATAATGTGTTCAGGACGAACAACCAATCTGGGGTAACTTCACAACCAATGTCTGAGGTGCCAGGAGATCATGGTACTGACAAAAATGTGGCTGAGCAAGAAGCTGATTCATCCTCCCCGGGAACTGCTAGGAAGGAAGCTAATGAGTTGGATATGGCATCTAGTCTTGGAGCTGATGTGGCTGAGAAAAATACTGCAAAATTGGAAGCTGATTTGAAATCCGTAGATGAAAAACTTACTGGTGATGTTGGAGATGATAGTAATGGGGTTGATATATCTACCAAGGAGACACCAGAATCTAGAAGGACAGTTGGTACGGACCTTGAACAACATAGAGATCCTGTATCTAAGAATATGGTTACCTGTGAGGCAATTGAGGACCAGAAAGATGTTCACAACGGTGAGCACAAGGTAGAAGAAATTAAAATAAAGGATGGCCCTTCGTTGAAAACTCCCCCACTGCAGGAGGCTAAGCTTGGTGAAGAACAGAATGGAAAGATGCAGAAAGACAAAATTCTTCCTCATGATCAGGGCACTCCTAAAGGGCCTGCAGGCAATGGATTTAGAGGCATTCCTCCATCTAGTCAGGTGCAGCCTGGGGGCTATCTGCCACCTTCTCATTCAGTTCCAAATGTTGATCAGGGAAGGCACCAACCCCTACAGATGCCTTATGGGTCTAATAATAACCAACAAAGACCTGCTGTTTCTGCAATATTACAAGCACCTCCACCAGGACTGCCTTCACATGCACAAACACCAGGACTTCCTCCCAATCAATTTAGGCCGCAGGGCCCAGGACAGGCTTTAGTTCCACCTGAAAATTTACCGCCTGTTTCCTTTGGAAGAGACCCAAGTAATTATGGTCCTCAAGGGCCTTATAATCAAGGTCCTCCTTCCCTTTCTGGTGCTCCAAGGATATCTCAAGGTGAACCTCTTGTAGGCCTGTCATATGGTACACCACCTCTTACTGCATTTGACTCACATGGTGCACCATTATATGGCCCTGAAAGTCATTCGGTTCAGCATTCTGCCAACATGGTGGACTATCATGCTGATAATAGACGGCTAGATCCTAGAGCCTCAGGCCTTGATTCCACATCAACATTCAGCTTGCGTGGTGAAAGGTTAAAGCCTGTCCAAGATGAGTGTTCAAATCAATTTCCTTTGGATCGTGGTCATCGCGGTGATCGAGGACAGTTTGAAGAAGATCTTAAACATTTTCCTAGGCCTTCTCATTTGGATAATGAACCTGTTCCGAAATTTGGGAGCTACATCTCCTCATCTAGACCACTTGATAGAGGTCCTCATGGTTTTGGTATGGATATGGGACCAAGGGCTCAAGAGAAGGAACCTCATGGGTTTAGTTTTGATCCTATGATTGGCTCAGGTCCTTCTCGATTCTTGCCACCATATCATCCTGATGATACTGGAGAAAGACCAGTTGGTCTTCCCAAAGATACTCTAGGCAGACCAGATTTTCTTGGAACAGTTCCTAGCTATGGTCGGCATCGTATGGATGGTTTTGTTTCTAGAAGTCCAGGCAGAGAATATCCAGGCATATCCCCACACGGATTTGGAGGGCATCCTGGTGATGAGATAGATGGCAGGGAACGCCGATTCAGTGATAGGTTCCCTGGCTTGCCTGGCCATTTACATAGGGGTGGATTTGAGAGTTCTGATCGTATGGAGGAGCATTTGAGGAGTCGTGATATGATTAATCAAGATAATCGGCCTGCATACTTTAGAAGGGGTGAACATGTGGGTCATCATAACATGCCTGGTCATTTGCGGTTGGGAGAACCTATTGGCTTTGGTGATTTTTCTAGCCATGAACGAATAGGAGAATTTGGTGGGCCTGGAAACTTCCGTCATCCACGACTTGGTGAGCCAGGGTTTAGAAGCAGCTTTTCACTTCAAGAATTTCCTAATGATGGTGGAATCTATACAGTTAAGTGTTGGTTTTCTTCAAACTTTTATTGATTATGTTTGTGCTAAAATACTGCTCCAATCATCTTGTTTCTGTGCTAATATCATCTACGCATGCGGAGAAAGTGTATATCATTGAGTTCTTTGTGTTTCTGCTCCTTCTGCCCTATTTTTGACTCTTGGTGTTTTCAGGGTGGTATGGATTCATTTGAAAATTTGAGAAAGAGAAAACCAATGAGCATGGGTTGGTGCCGCATTTGTAAAATAGACTGTGAAACAGTTGAAGGCTTGGACCTGCACTCACAAACAAGGGAGCACCAGAAGATGGCTATGGATATGGTTGTGACCATCAAACAAAATGCAAAGAAACAAAAACTGTAAGTTCATGTGGCCATATTGTGCATGGTGGTATCCAAATGTTAATTTGTTTATGGGTAAGACACATCATTTTATTCTTTGTGTTGCTTTGTTTTGTAGAACCTCCAGTGATCACTCCATACGCAATGATACAAGCAAGTCAAAGAATGTAAAATTTGAAGGCCGTGTGAATAAGCATTGAGTCTTGATGTTTGCTGTCCATAGATTGTGGTTGTTCCCTTGCTCACTTGGGATTGAATTTGTTGGTGTGGTATTTGGCACTTAGTGATGTAGGTCACTCACCCTTCGATGCCTCTTTTTCACTTCTGGGTGGTTTATGCTGGTCCTGTCATTTCAGGTTGCTGCCATGTAAATGGAGATGGTTTTTGGAACTGACGTTCAGTGGCAGTTAAGTTTATTGGTTTTTTCTTTTTTGATATGATATCTTTTGCTTTTAGAACTTCAGTATTTTGTGTCAACTTCAGCATTATCTGGTTAAAATGGTTAAATTTTTTTTTACTATATCAAGCTGTTATGACTTACTTTGCTTGTTGAGATGGTTGTATCAATAGTTGGTTTTCTTATCCCTAGATATTTTAGGTTGAACCATACATATATCCAGTATATAAGCTTTTGCTCTTGCTTTCTTCAATCAACTGTTGGCTCAACCTTTCCTATTTTATTTAGGATTAGATTCCTTTCGTGACACTGTGGGATTTAACTGAACAAACTGTTTTCTTTCCTGAACTATTGTTGAGCTCACATGCAATTGCCAATTTTATTTTCTTCTATAACAAAAGGTTGTTGATTATTCATTGGTATTCATCCAGCCATCTTTTTGTTGCCCAGATGCTTTTTCTCTATCTACTTTTCTTGCCTCTTGTATATTCTAGGGAAGAAAATATAAATTGTACAGCAATTTCAAAATTTTTACAAAAGAATTATGAGTCAGCTGTAGATTACAGAACAAGTCTACATAATGTGGTGAAGTTTATATGGAAATTTGTTCTTAAATTGCTGTAAACATTTAGTCTAATTGTGGCTTTATATGCTTTCTATAATTAATTTCTAAGTTGTATAAAGTTCATCCGAAAATTAGTTTTTGGAAACATGCTTATTTTTAGAATGTGTAAACTTCCAAGTATTGTGGTCTTATCTAAACATTAGTGCTCGATATTAATTTTTGCTATCAAATGGTTGATGACTTCTGCATAAATCCCATTAATATATAAAAGGGGCATCTTTTTATGTTAATATGTAGACATTTTCACCTGGTTACAGTTAATCAATAAGATTTTTTTGTGCAAAAAAAATATTAATAATGCAACATGTCAATGATTATGGATATTAATAGTTCCTTGAACATTTGTAGCTAGGATTCGTTGATGAGCTGTATTATTTTGCTAGGAAAATGTGTTTTGCTATAGATTGCTAAACCTGTGGGACGAAAGCATTTGATCTTTATCTTCTTGGCAAGTTTAGGATATAAATTCAATTGGAGGGTCTATGTGTGCTCAAAATTTAACCAGTGGAAAGATTATGTAGCGGCATGGACATCAAAAGGACCTGCATGGTCATTCAATTGAAGTCCAAAAACAGAAAATTAGAAGCGTAAGCCAAAGATTGTTGGCTTTTATACTCAGTAGCTTTTTATGGTACTGCTTAAAGAGTGTGAACTGTTAAAGATTTAGTTAGGCTATGAGAGGTAGATCTTGCTTAATGGGATTAAGCTTTGTTCTTGGTGTTATGAATAAGGCCCTGGTTAAGACTATTGAACAGCACATAACTAGCAAGGGTTGAAATTGTCTCCAGCATTTAGTGGCTTGTTTCCAACCTCTGAATATATGATACTATCATAGGTTCAATATCCTTGCCATAAAGAATTTGTCTCTTCTGGCTGGAATTCAAAGAAAACTTCATCCAAGTTATTGCTGTTTAGGTGCTTTGTTCTGTTAGTTATAATAGTAAAATAATTTCCTTTAGTTATCTTTTAATATTTTTTAGGTCCAATGCTTAATAATATAACAATTCTTTTAAACTTGATAGAGTTGATTTTTATACTGGTGGAATTTCTTTTTTTTTTTTTCTATAATAGATTTTTTCAATTCGACCTCTCTTTTTTCGGCGAAGCAGACAACATAATGGCTGAAAGTTCAGTGGGAAGGTTTTGTCACTCATCTTTTTTAGATGTGGTAAGATTGTGTTCAGCATACAGATTTTGTCAGCGGTAAACTTTTCTTTGTAATATTCCTTTTTTTTCCCTTTCAAATTGGTTAACTGCTGGGTATTATATATGTTGCTTTATTTTCATACTGATTTTGCTTTTTATAGTTTCTTTTACGTTAATCTTTTACATTTTTTATGTCCAGCATTCAGTTGTGGGAAATATGTGGTAGTCTGTAATTGTAGAATTGAGAGGCTGATAAAATGTTAGTTAGAGTGTAAGTTATTTCATAAAGTGTATAATTATTTTTATTTTTTAGTAAGTGTATCAATTTAGGACAGTTTTGGAAATAGGTCCTTTTGTTGGATTGAGTGAGGTCATTGAGTACCCTTTTATTTTAGTTTAACAGTGCCTTGTGCCCTTGGGAGAGGGATTTAAAGGTTAAGCCATGAGTCCATGTAGACTTGCATGTTAGGATATACTTGTTTGGGCCAAGGGTTGTCCTGGGGCTTGGTCTATGCTAGGACAGACAAGAAAAGGCGTGCTTAACATGACCCCTGTTTGAAATGGTATGTTTTGCCGGGATCCATCTTTCCATACTAGATGATTTTGAACCTAAATGACATTTCCTTAGAAAAGAATGTGTTAGTCATGTTATTTTAACCTTTATTTCTAGGTTCTTTAGTGTTTCAATTTTAGGATCTGATAAATTATGCGTTACATTTGCCAATATTGGTGGTTCACCTTCCTTGCTGTCCCGATAGAGTGTGTGTGTGTGGATAAGTCTGTTTTGACTTAACACTCATGCAGCTATATTTGATGTACTATTCTAGAGGCGTTAATGTTATATCCTCATTGACCTTTATTGACTATATTTCATGTGCGCAAAATCTTTAGTTTCTATGTTCAGTTGCTCAATCATATCTGAGATACTCACTAAATAGTCAAGCACAATTGGGCTAACAATAAGTTTATCTTCCAACATTTTAAATGACTACCATTCATTTGTTATCTTCATAAAATTAGACATGATAAAGTATCAAGTGGAAAGTAATTAACAATAAACATAAATCTGAGACATACAAATAAACTATTAAGTAGAAGTTGACCATTGTTGAATTATTTTCCTAAGGCGATATTTTATGGGCATCAACTCTCAAGTTTATGTAAGCTCAAATTGCAATGATTTAAGAATATACTTATTAGTTTCGGGTCTGTTTAAACAGTCAGTTAATCATATTGTAGGATGGTTTTTGTCTGCCTATATCAGTCCAAGGTGAAATTTCAAATTTGAATCTTTTGTGCTTTAATACTCATAATACTAGTTGTATGATCAAAGAAGTGTTACATAGATGATGATTGGCAGGGGTACAATTAAGCAATTGGTTTTGTTTCCTCTGATTTTTACTTTGGTGAATTTGCATCATGAATCCCTTGGGAAATACTTAATGCTTCCTAAGACTGCCATATGTGCAAAATTTTTACTTCTTTGAAGCTGGGCAGCCCCTTTTTCAATGTTGGATGGCAATTCTGAACTGCAAATCCTGCATCTTTCATTGTGTTTCTGACCAGGTTTGTGATTTTATTCTTGATCATTGTGCGGTTGAATCTGCAACCCGAATGATAGTTTCTCTTTTTGCTTGTTAGTGCTCCTATTCAATTTTAAGATGTTCTTAGGTCTCTCATCTGTCTGTTATTATATCAATATTACTTTTTCTTGAAGTGAGTAGAGTGTAAAGCTCAAATTGGGAAGCCATTAGGTAGTATAGTATGCTAGACAAATTGCCGTCTTTGTGTAGGCGTAATTTTCCAATGGGGTTCTGGTTAAGCAATGGGCAATGGCTACTGGGTTTTTTTTTTTTTATACACTCAAGGAGGGGGTGCACACACTTAATTGATGGCCATTGTAGAACAGATTTGGGGCTTAGGGTTATGAAGGATTTGTCATGATTATACGGAGAGCCTTTTCGGGTCAATAGTTGATTTGATAGGAGTTTAAGATCAAAATATTGACTCAAATTGATGATTCTGGTTGCTTGAAATTCATGGAAACAGTGATCCTAGATATAATGATATAAATCTAGGGTCAAATTGGTGGGAATTGATTGAAAATATATTTAATTTAGGGTTTCAATACTATAAGAAAGAGTGGTGCATGGTTGCATTTGGCAAGAGTAGAGCACCATGATCGGTGCTGTTGGTTTGTGAATACTGTAGCAACAGAACTTTGAGAAGGATAGCGAGAAGCAAGATAGGTGAATCAACAATGATAAGTTCTTCAACATCCCTTCAGTAAAATATCCATTAAAATCAATTTTACTAGTCTGAAAATACAAAAAAAATATATATCTATAGGCAGACAGTGTTTTATCATAATTGGACTAGGAATTCTCAATATTTTTAGATTAGAGAAAACCCCAGTTATATAAATTTAGGACCACATCAGAAGTCTGAATAGAGTTACTAGAATTGTATAAAATCCAATGAGCCACATAAACAAGGCCCCATCCTAGCTAAATATTAAATTACTAAAAATGACCCTGCAAAACAAAACTCCAATAAACACTTTCACATGTGGTGCATGTGTAAATTACTGTCAAATGGGTGAACATATATGTTAAAAGGAAATGCTTGGCCAGAGTAAGAGAGAATCATTGGGGAGCTATAAGAAAAAAAGAGAATATGCATGGATGCAACCCTTGATAAAGGAGAAGAAATACTTTGTCAAAATTTGGGAATGCAAATAGATCATGAGGGTTCAAACCGATGGTGTAGAAAGTTTGTATGTCTTCAACTCTTTTCCCATCATCTTTTTCAATATAAATACTTTGATTTGTTTACTATTTACTAAGACTGACGGCTTACGTAGTTGTGGACTCTGAGAAGTCGAATTTACTTGTTCCCTTTATTTCTCCAAATATATTCTGTTATTTGCACATTGGAAGAGTTATCCTCAGTGCAGCATATTTTGTATTTCCTGGCATGCCATGATTGTATTTTTGTTTTTGCCTTGTTAGTGGTATCAATCCGTCCACCTCATACTAGATGTGTAGCAATTAGAATGATTTTTTCCCTTTGATTTTCATTTTTCATGACATATATAACATATCCATTATTGCAATTACACAGGCATGATGCTTTGCTTTTGCATGGATGTCGGTTTTGCCACTTTATCAACTTGTTACATTTTGCTTTACATTTATGTTATTTATACATACTAATATGTTAAGCAGTAGTGACTTTGGTCTTTATTGAGTTGGAAAACCAACTCAACTTTTAGTGATTGAAAATAAATAAAAAGAAAATTAAAGAATCACATGAAAATAAAGGATAATTTTTTCTGTTCAAATCAGAATTGAACCTTCTTTCATAGTTATTGTACGCTTGGTAATTTCATTGGAGGTAAAAATTGTAAAATAGTGGAGCTACTACATAGTACCGGGCTTCGGTCGCCTAATGAGTTATCCTGCTGCAGTGAAATATTTCCCTATAATGGTAGTATTTGGTCCGATCATTTAGATAAAATTGACGATTTGGGCAGTAGTGTTTTGACGGGCTTTTTTCGAAAAGCAATTCTGCATTTGAGGAAGACCTGTTACATGCAATCAACGTGTGATTTTCAAGGGGCTGGCTAATGACTTGGCTTTTCGAATGTTGGCCGAAGATGTGGCTGTGGGTCAGAGAATTAAGGACCTGCTCAAGTCTTTGCCTGTCATGTAAAGTATAGAGAATTAAGGACGACCTGATTCTTCAGCGACGAGTTTCCCTGGAAGAAGTTGTGATTTCTTGAATTCAGTGAGGGAAAAATGAAGCCATCAAATCCTTGTGAAGCGACGATGGGTAGATGGATAGAAAGCGTGCCGTTTAATAGATGAATGACATCTGTGCAGCTTTTCTCACTTAGGTCGCGATTTGCTTTTACAATGTTGAGATCTGGAAGAAAACTTATAGTGCTATATTTTACAAATGATTGGAATTAAATGAATTTCACTTTATCCCCTTCTTCATTATTCAATTATATTTGCTCTAATGCGTATTGTTTTTTCATGAATTAATAATATTAAACTAATGAGTATTCGAAATGCATAAATATGAAATTGGAATTTCCAATGTTGTCACACATTTTATTACTTATTAATCCGATAATTTCAGCCTATTTTCATTTTCCCCAAACGGAAATTATCGTCCAAAAGATTATTTTTAATTTCATTTTATTTCTTTGTTTCACTCAGAGTCGAAATTTGTCTGCAATCTGCATGCTTTTATTATTACTAAATAATGCATTTGTAGGAACAAAAATTAACAAAAAAAAAAAAAAAGAAACGACTCGATGTTAGGGTAACGTGCAAGTGCCAGCTGTTTTTTTAACCCTAGACGGCACCTTCCACCGACTTTTCAGCAAGCTAGACAATGGAGTCCAGCTGTCTCTTAGCAATTTTGAATTTTGAAATTTTTTTACCACTCCCCCGCCCCACTAACTTTTCAGCCGTTGCCTTGTCCTTGCACCCGTTGGAAAACCTGCGGCAGTCTCGTCTCGTAAGCTGAAAACCATTAATTCAAAAAATTGCTACTGTTAATAAAAAAATAATTTAAAATAAACGCTGGCTCTCGCCTTGAATATAAAATCTTCCCTAATAAGCCTCCTCAGTCCCCACTTTCACTTCCTAGATCTGTTTTTCCCTCTCCCAATTTTCTTGAATTTTCCTTCCTATTTTCCCTCTTCTCCAAAACCAAAAAAAGAGCAAAAATGCGTGAAATCCTTCATATTCAAGGAGGGCAATGCGGCAACCAAATCGGAGCCAAGTTCTGGGAAGTTGTGTGTACAGAGCACGGCATAGATCCAACCGGACGTTACCAGGGAGACTTGGATCTACAGCTTGAGAGGATCAATGTCTACTACAATGAAGCCAGTTGTGGCAGGTTCGTCCCTCGTGCCGTTCTTATGGACCTTGAACCTGGAACCATGGACAGCATCAGATCTGGTCCTGTTGGCCAGATTTTCAGACCGGACAACTTCGTCTTTGGTCAGTCCGGGGCTGGTAACAACTGGGCTAAAGGTCATTACACTGAGGGTGCTGAGTTGATCGATTCTGTGCTTGACGTTGTCAGAAAAGAGGCCGAAAATTGCGATTGTCTTCAAGGTAAGTTTGCTGAGTAACTTCACAAACGGATCTGAGGAACCTTGTTTAAGTTCTGCTTGTATAATAGTTAGTGTGGTATTCATTGACTCTTTTTGTTTCCCCTTTTTTCTAGGGTTTCAGGTTTGTCATTCATTGGGAGGAGGAACTGGATCTGGAATGGGAACACTTCTGATTTCGAAGATAAGGGAGGAATACCCAGATAGGATGATGTTGACTTTCTCCGTTTTCCCATCTCCTAAGGTCTCTGATACAGTCGTGGAGCCTTACAATGCTACTTTGTCTGTTCACCAGTTGGTTGAAAATGCTGATGAGTGTATGGTTCTTGACAATGAAGCCTTGTATGACATTTGTTTCCGGACGCTTAAGCTCACTACTCCCAGCTGTAAGTTTTCCCCTGATTTATTGTTTATACTATCAATGGATACATTGTTTTGTATTGCATTGTTGACTAAAGTTGATGTACTAGTACTTATGAGGTAACTATCATTTCAGCATCTTTGAAATGAAGGGGGAAGTGATACCATTTTAGTTTTATGGAAAGAAGCCCTTGTGGTTTTGTGTAATTTGGAGATAAAATTGTGGACTGTCATGTTATATCAAAATGTAATCATAACTGTTATCTTCAGAAAAGGCTTAAAATAAAATTAGTAAGAGCTAAGGTTTGTTCTTTGGCCGGGGGATTTTTCAAATGTCTTTCATCTCCGTAAATCTGTTTGATTTTTGACAGTTGTTGATCTAATTATTTTTTGGTTGAACAGTTGGTGATCTAAATCACTTGATCTCTGCAACAATGTCTGGAGTTACATGCTGCTTACGATTCCCTGGTCAGCTGAACTCTGATCTTAGGAAACTTGCTGTGAATCTTATCCCATTTCCTCGCCTTCACTTTTTCATGGTGGGTTTTGCTCCTCTCACCTCAAGAGGATCCCAACAGTACCGAGCTCTAACAGTTCCTGAGCTCACTCAACAAATGTGGGATGCAAAGAACATGATGTGTGCAGCTGATCCACGACATGGCCGTTACTTGACTGCGTCAGCTATGTTCCGTGGTAAAATGAGCACCAAGGAAGTGGACGAGCAGATGTTGAATGTTCAGAACAAGAATTCCTCCTACTTTGTTGAGTGGATCCCCAACAATGTGAAGTCAACAGTTTGTGACATCCCGCCCACTGGCCTCAAGATGGCATCAACATTCATTGGCAATTCAACATCCATTCAGGAGATGTTTAGGCGAGTGAGTGAGCAGTTCACAGCTATGTTTAGGAGGAAGGCCTTCTTGCATTGGTACACAGGAGAAGGTATGGATGAGATGGAGTTTACTGAGGCAGAGAGCAACATGAATGATCTGGTCTCCGAGTATCAGCAGTACCAAGATGCAACAGCTGATGAGGACGAGTTTGAGGAAGAGGAACCAGAATATGAGGACTAAAATCTTATTTATCTGTCGCCATTTTGGCTTATTCAAAACCTCAACTTCCAGTTGCTGGTTCATTTGGAATGTGAAAGAATTTAGTCATTATGCTCTGTAACTGTTTTTGCATTGATGAAGTTTCAATTTCGTTGAGAACTTTGTAGTAGCATTTCCTGAGTTCTTCAATTACTTGCTTGCTGTGCTCTTTCAGCAAAGCGTGCAGAAGAAAAACTATGTACCCTTTCTTCTTAAGTTTCTAAATAAACTGTTTTGTTGCAATTGTTCTTTCTTGAATTGATATCACAGTTGCACCCACCTTCCTTGTTCTTCGAACCAGAAAAATCTCGTCTTTCATGATTGCATCACTACAAAGACAAAAGGCATTCATTCCAGCCACAGTTCTCTTAAAAAATCAACATTGTGAAAATAGATGGTACTATCTATATTTATTTACTCTTGATTTCCCTTTTTCAATCTTAAAACTATGTCAAGTTACTGAAGAAAATCTATTAATAGTTCTTAGTATTTGTTAGCTATTTTTTCGCAAAGTTTAAAAAATAAAATGAAACATCAACCCTAATACGGCACCGTTTTAATCCATTCTCCTCTCGTTCATCTTTTTTTAATTTTTTAATACTCGTAAAGAACACTCCTTGGCCCTTGCTTCTTTCTTGATCCCGTTTCCCACCGCAGTTTCCTTGTTATTTCAGAGCAGAGAAACAAAAGCCAAACCAAAAATGGCGACGACACTCGCAAACAGAGCTGCTACGAATCAAACCATTGGGCTATCGAGACTCGTGTCCAACTTCTTCAGAAACCTCTCCATTGCCAGTTCTACTCAAAACCCTCGCGCCTCCTCCTCCTCTTCAGCTACCAAAAAACCCAAGCGGAAAAAGAAGAAGAACCTGTTTGAGGTAGCTCAGTTCTTACCCAACTGGGGACTTGGTTACCACATGGCCAAAACTCATTGGACTGATGTTTCTTATCAGATCACTAAGATCAATCTTTACAAGGTCCTCTTCTTCTCCCTCTCTCTCTACTTCAAAATAGAAAAAAAAAAAAAAGGAACTTTACGGATTGGGTTCTTAATGTTTTTCTTTTGGGTTCATTTATATTGAAAAAATGATTTTGAAATTATGGGTTTTTTGTGTTTACTCAGAAATGTGAAGAGTTGATGGAGTTAAATGGCTGTATTTGGTCTTATGAGCAAAATCTATTGATTTTTAATCTTTGATTTTTTTATAATTTATTGAAAAAAAATTTGGGGATTTAGTTAATTATGCTATTTTTGACATTGTTCGTTCAGTTCTTAGGGTTTAGGGTTTTAGGATTTACAAGGTTTGAATTTGTTTACAGGATGGAAGGCATGGCAAGGCATGGGGAGTTGTTCACAAATACGGTTAGTAACTAATTCGCCATAATTATTACAATTGAGAGGGGGGAAGGTATAATTTCCTATTTTTCAATATGGAGTTGGGGTTTGATATTTGTTCAAGTTTCAGGGTTAGAGCGTTTTGTATGTTCTGCTCATTGTTGTCTATTAATGTTGGTGATATTTGTCATTTTGATGAGATGATTGTTGGTATTTTCTTGGCTAGTCTTGTGCTCAATGTATCCTTGAATAAAGTTGTGTATGAGCTTCTGATTTGCTTTATTTTGCTATTTCTTGTTGGTGTTTGATAAAATTTATTTCATTTGATACTCCTGATCCCTGGTGGGAAATGCTGATTTTTGCTGTGAGTTGTGAGCAGCCAATAATAGAAACAAAAATGCATAGTGCACACAGATTTGCTAGGTGAAGAGAGAGGCAGAGAAGTGAGCTAAATTAAGTTAAACACATAAAGAATGACTTCAGAGGGATCTTTTATAGGTTTTCGGAAACAAAGGTGCATATGTGTACTAGAAGGTAAAAAAACAAGAAGTTATTGAAACTTAAACTTTATGTCAAATATTGGCTAAGATCAGAAGAAGTCAATTATATGGTTCCCTTTTGGTTTAGACTAATGGTTGTTATTGTGAGGCAATCTTAATATCAATGTAGAGGGTGGCAATTTCACCAGATCTCACCAGGCTGGGAATTGGAAGAAGGGATGTTGGTCCAGAAACAGCAACAGGGTATTATAGTTTGTCTTGAAAACAGTTCAGCAAAGACTAGATGTCTTAGTCTTTTGCGAATTATATGGCCTATATAGAAGTTTGCTTAAGTCTCTCTGTTAGTATCAAAGGTCCAAGTGCTCTGATAGCTTGCTTCTTGTTTAGGGTTAAAAATGTGTACCAATATTATTTTTGGAAATGTGCATAAGGAGATTGAATGGGCTTAAGTACTGCTTAGGGTACATTTGATTCTGATAGATCATATGCAATCTCCTAGACCCATGGTAGAAGAAACTGGTAATTCCTGAATTGATTTACCTATTGTGGTGATAACTCAGGAAGAATAGATGTTATTTCTCCATTCATTTAAGGTTGGGAAGCAATAAAAACTGCTAAGCTCACTTTCACCATCTGATTAGATATCTCTTTGCAATTACCTGTTTATGCAATGATTGAGTTGATGTTAATGATGCCTAATACAGGCATGCCAGCTGCAGATGCTCCCACGAAAGTAAGTGGAGTTCACAAGCGCTGTTGGAGATACCTTCCACATTTGTCAAAACCAGAAAAAATGACTCCACACTTGAAGAAACCAACAGAAAATGCCCCAAAGCCTGAAGCCCAAGTAGCTTGATGCATTGCCTCAAATTCTGGATGCTAGTAACCTGCTATTGTATTGTCATTGGCTGATTCTTTTGCACTCTGTAGGCAGAGTTATCTTCAGATATGGTAATGCTTTAAAATTCATTTCAAGATGCATGTGAACTTTCATATGCTATCAACTTTGTGCTTTGGAGCTGCTCAATTTTTACTGGCTCAAATGGGAAATCTGTAGTCAGAACTAAAAGTTTTGTGAAAGAGTTAATTTCATTTAAACGTTTTCTTTTGTTTGGAGTGGCATTTTGGTTAGTTGTATCTCTGATGCTTCTGCATATCTTTCATTTGGTTTTGACGACCATTGACAAACTAAGCCGTGAACTGTCCAGTGGATGAGTTAGAACAGCCAATGACAGTTTCCATTTGATTCCTCTTAGCTTAGTTGTTACTTCAAAGTATCTGTACATATGGAATGCGAGCTATGGGATTGTTGGGCAATTACAGTGAATGATGCTTCTGCTCGTAAGAGCTGCATATTTATCTTAGCGGTTTATGACAATGTTACGCGGGAAAATTTTAGGCTTTATGTTGTTTTAATTCACTATAATTTACATGAACAGCTCAATTTATCAATCTTTTGCTTTACAAGTACAAGGGAAGGTTGATTTCATTACCAAGACTCTGAGAAGCAACTTAACTGAATCACAAAGTCACACCTAACAAAGCACTTAATGATCCTGAATGTTTTAGATTAAGAGGGAGATGCTCTAAGTGCCACCTATGAACAGACTGGAAAGGCAAAACCTGCTATTACAATTGGCATAGTTCATCTGATCATGGACAGGCAGCTCTAGTTTGCAAATCTGATAGAGCTAGTTGATCCTTAAGCAAGAGAATGAAAGGACAGCTTCAATACCTATTAAGATGCGGACATGTTAAGCACATAATAGTTTGAACAGAAATGTCAAAGACAATAATGGAGATCTATTAATTTCATTCGCTCTCTTCTGAATCACTATCTTGGGAATCAATCTTCATGGCCTTCACAGCATTGCTTGCCTTAAAATCTTCAACAGCCTTGTCAAAACCGCTCCTTACATGCCTGCACATCAGCATCAGATCCTGACATGCATCTTTGAATACCTCTCTGGCCGGATCACCTGCAAAATTCCCATTGAAAAACAAAAATTTCACAACAGGAAAAAGAAAAAAAAAAACACAGAAGGAAGAGTTCCATACATGCACAACTACATGGAAGATCAGTCATCAGAGAAACAGAACAATGTACGAAAGATGTCAATTGAGGAAAGAAAACCCAAAATTCTGAAGGGGCTTGAAGGCAATGTCCATGAATTATAGTATTCCAAAAATCAGTTGATAGCCAACTAACTGCTGAGGACTTGGATGTTTACAAAGAACCACAAACTGAACCCAACCCAACAGTATGGCTCCATAAATATATTGATATCCAGAAATCATAAGGCAGGCAAAATGAATCAAATAACTCAACTAAAAACCTTGGGAAGACAACTTGCTTGATGACAAAAGAAGAAACCAGAATCCAAAACCCGCACTTCCATAAAAGTTAATCATGAAAAGAGAGCTAGTATTGAGTTACCAGTTGTCTGAACTCTAATATTAACTCGAGCATTCGAAGGATGAGGAATACTGTACCCACAGAATGTTACCCTTGGGCTGCAAAATCAAAATTTACATTATAATCACCCAAATCCTTCAGAAAAGAAAACCCAACATTAAACTCAAGCGATGATAATTCTGACAAGGGAAAAAAAAGAAAAAAACAGAGGTGATCGAACTGACTCTTGATTCAAAGTGAATCTAACAGCATTAGCTAAAGTATGATCCTCTTCCGTTAAGGAAAACGTTGCAGCACTATTATCAGTGAAGGACCCGTGTTCCATACTTTCTTTCAACCCACTTTCAAAATCCCTAAATGACCCTGATTTTATCTATCCAAAGCTGCAAAGGAAGAAGGAAAATAATAACAAAATCAAATAAAACTACAAGAATTTTCACCCCAATTATCGTGGCAAAAAAGGTGAAGCAGAAAATATAGCTTACCTGAGTATTTTGCGTGCAAAAACCCTACAGCGTAACAAGGGTTTTTCCGCTGAAAGGAAGATACAGAACCGAGGAAAGAAGCGGTTCCCAAATTACAAATTTAGCCCTCGACTTAAACTGGCTGATCACTTTTGTGTTACGTGGCGTGTTACTCTTGAGTTGTTAAGACTTATTTCCCGTACATCATATCTACACCGTAGACTTACCTCTTAAACCCTAATTCGAATAAAACGAACCTAGTACAAAGTTTCTTCTTCCATATCCTTGTTTTCTGCTAATCCTAAACTCTAACAAGAACTGAGCTGTTCTCCTATCAGAGCAAAACTGTAAAGTAAAGGTTTTATAAAACCCTTTCTTCTAATGTTGATTTGGCTGTTTTCCCGTGATATTTCTGATTAGTTTTTTTTTTATGGATCTTGTTTGTTTCTCAGGGGTCTAATGGCTGCCAACACCCCAGCTGGAATAGACAAAGAGCAGGTTTCTTCTTCTTTTTCTTATTTTATGAACATTTGCTTTGGTTCAATTAATTCTCAGGGGTTCAAGAAGACTTGATCTTTGCCGCTGATTAATTCGGTTTTTTTGTTGTTGAGTTTGTAGTGTTGAAATAATCTTGAGTCTTTTAGTCTCTATGGATTCAGGTTTTTGTTATGAACTAATTGGAAATGGTTTTAGATTATTTGGGTTTTGGGTTTAGTTAAAAGATTTTGATTTTGTTTATCTTCTTCCACCCACCCCCCAACTCTTGCAATGCGGGCGATTTGACGTTCATGTTTTGAATACTGTGCAGGCCTTTGGCATGGCGGAAACGGAGATGGAATATAGGGTAGAACTGTTTAACAGGTAAGGGAAATTGACAAACTTTAATGAATGTGTTTAGTAGATACATCTATAAGTTAACAAGGAATGTTTGTTGAAAAGATTGCTATCAGAAACACGTCTACATTATGTTTGGCCTCTTAAACTTCCTGTATACTCGATTTATCTGCCGACAACTGAAAATTTCAGAGTTCAGAATTTGAAACTGGACCCATGTGGCCCGGCATGGTTCTTCATTATTGATAGTTTGCACTTGTTGTAAGTTCATATTGCTAATACTCAAGTTCCTGAATTCAGCTTGTTTTTATGGTTTTCGTCCAGGCTTGCACAAACATGTTTCAACAAATGTGTTGACAAAAGGTATGAGAAGTCCTGACACCCCCTTTTTGGTTACCATGAACCTATTAAGAGATTTACACACGTTATTATAATTATTTTTTTATTCCTAAGGAAATGGTGTCAATGCTAATATCTTTCTGCTTTAGGTACAAGGAGTCTGAGCTAAACATGGGTGAAAATAGTTGCATTGATCGCTGTGTTTCAAAGTATTGGCAGGTAGGCTTAAGCTCAATTAAAATATTTTTAAATGTGTTTTATTAGAGTTGGAAGCATGTCTTATACTAGCTTTATATGACTGCTTCCTCTGGTTTTAAATTAAGTTATATACGGTATGTAGGGATAGTGTTAAGCTTTAACCTTCCGAATGATGCGCTGTATAAGGCTACAAGCTCTATACTGTATTGTATTGTTGGCCTAATATGCTTTGCAAAAAGCTCTATCATGAAGCCTTTTTTGTTTGGATCAAACTATTCTTGATTCAGATACCTATTGATGAGTTTTTCCTTAGATGTATTCCTTCGTTCTTAGTTGAAGGCTGAGATTTGATTCTTATGAGTGCAACCTTTCTTATTTTCTAGGTGAATGGGATGATTGGCCAGATGCTCAGTGCTGGTGGTCGGCCTCCAATGTAAAACACCAGCATCCTCCATCCTAAGTTATGTTTTTCATGTAAGGCATGGTCTGGGGAAAGGTGGAGATTGTATTACAACATATATTTGTAATGACTTTCCAAATTACATTTTTTTTCGACACAGTATCTGTGGGCAGTTTTTAATTCATTGCAATATAATAAAGATTTTGGTTCTAAATCTTAAGTTCCATATGACTTATGCACAATGCTTATAGAATTTTACTATATGAACTGCTTTGTTGGGCACCTCATTGGTCAGGATCGGGAAGGAGACTTAATTAATCTACTTTCATCAACTTTAAATTAATTGAGGTTAATTATTAAGAATTAAAGCCTTATCCATTTAGAATTAACTTTTAAACTTATATCGTACCATGAAAAATTTTCTACTGCTTAGGAACTTCATGAACCCACTCAATTGGCAAGTTGTTATAACCCAAGCACCACCCATGATACCACCTTTGCTGATAATAAAACATAAAAAACTCCCTTAATAATGAAATTAATCTAAATTAAATTGCACTAATCACTGATCAAATCAGTAGGAAGATCTGCTTGATGTCAAACTCAAAAATGAAAAGTTCATTCTTCTTATCATCATAAAATATTGTGTCCAGAATGAGAAGACAAAACATACACCATAACCAGGATATAATCGTTACAATTACTCTGTGGTGCTGAGGAAACATAAATGCCAAAGAGGGAAATAAGACAGGAAGATACAGGGGATAATTAAGTGAAAAGAAAAAAAGGACCTATACACTTTCAGTTTCTATGTTTTTTCGCTTCCAAGTTTGTACCGTCTTTGAGGGTTTCCTGCGCATCATTGTCCATCCCAAGGCTAAATAGAGCAGCAGCTTGGAGATAGAATGCAGTAGGCCAATCTGGAGAGACTACCTGGGCTTGCATAGCATCTCCAAGGGCTTCTTGTGCCATCTCATTCATCAAGTAGCACAAGCAGCGTCTTGCAAACACGGTTGGTGAAACCATCGTCCCACCATCAATGAACTACACACAAGGCAAAATATTAAACCATTAAAGATATTAAAGGTTTAAATCTTTAATCTGTAGGTACTCAAGTTTTTTGATTGCTGGGTATCAAATGGTTCTGCAAATTGCCAAATTGTATACAAGAGACTTACATGAGTGTAACATTCAATAGCTGTTCCAAAGTCTTTTGCTCGGAAAGCAGTATCTCCGCGTTTTTTCGAATTCAGAGTCTCCTGTATCTGATCTGTCCACATTTGGAAAGAAAGCTACAAGGCAGAACAAGTTCAACACCACTTAGCATGAAGCAATTTTATGAGAGGATTCATGTCAAAAGTTTGCTTAGATGATTTTGATAATGCTAAGAAAGTAATCATAGCAGTTCTTTTCTTCTAGTGTTTTGAAGGAAGAAGCTGTAAGCAATAAAGACAATTAGAAACATAATATTTATGAAGTTCATGTCTTTTTGACTCATGAGTATTTGGAAATTGCACCAATAAGGCCATCAGCTACTTTTTGCTCTACTACAGAGCATAACTTAAAGCCTTCTTTTGATTCTTTTTTCTTTATGAATCAGATTTGAAACAACATAAAAGGTCTAAACTGCTGACCTCATTTGCAATCCCCTCATCATCTTTGTATCCACTCTTCTCCAATATTTCATGTATTGCAGTAAGATCCATTCGTGAGCATGCTTCACCCAGAGGTGTCAATAACATTGTTTGCTTTGAGGATGCAGTTCCATGAGGAATGCCCATCAAAACATGTGATGGAACCTGTTAAATAATACAAGTAAAATAGGTGATATAGACTTTCTCAGGGAAAAAATGTAATTCAATTAATTATATACTTAAGAATAACAGAATAATGAAACTTAGTTCAGCACTCAATGTCTCAGAACTTTGAAGAGAAGTTACACTTCTTTATCCCTATCATAAAGCTTCAAGCTAGTAATGAGTAAATGCCATACAAAATTACAAAGGAGGATCTTATCTGCCACAGCAACTTTATTGTTGGCAAATTCAAATAGAGATCACTTGCAGTTAGAGGGCAAACCTTGGTTTCTATTTGAAGGTATTAGTATTAAAGCCTGGAATTTCTAAAATAAAAACTGGAGATAAAGAAAGAAGATAAGATAGTAGGGAATAATGTAAGCATACCTCAGTTTCTTTCTGAAGTGGAGTAAGCGCAGTTACAAGAGACTTCACATTTGGCCTCTCACGAGGTTCATACTGCAAACAGCGTGAAGCTAACCGCACTAGTTCAGTTCCATCATCGTTTGAAAAATGACCCTCCAGACATGAGTCCATTAGCATCAGGAAGTTTTTTCCACGTATTAGGTCTAGTGCCTGCATGATGATAACGATCCAACATTAAAGCATTTATATTATCTCAGACAAACATTGTAAGATGCAGTTTAAATATCCAAAATTTGAATGATTTCTTAAGTTGCTCTGAGAAAAGATACCAGACAAGTCTTCCACCTTAATGAAGATTAAGGCAAGAAAAGAAAACTTACATGGCTTGGTGGTATATGCTTGCCACTGAGAAGATCAAGCAATAGAGTGCCAAAACTGTAAACCACACTCTCTGGTATAACCCTTCCTGCCATGTTAAGTTGTCTAAATTAGCTCAGCTAAAGAGACAGCAACACATGTTGCATGAGAACCTAACATACCCAAAGCTAAATTCACATACCGTTTCCCAGAATATACATATGCATACATAAATAATATAGACAGACAGCCTCTGTACAAGAGTTCTGTAAACTTTATCTGTTAGCATGGGATACCTGTCCTTAGGTACTCTGGAGGGGTAAAAGCCAAGTTTGTACTATAACTTTTTCCATCTCTGCTATTCTTCATAAGGCCAAAGCTAGAGAGTCTGGGATTACCATCCTGTCAAGGAGTAACCCACTGTAAGAAATAAATAAATACAAATTTTAAAATGAACATTTTCAGTGAGGTACTAGGTTCAAATAAGGGTGCAAAGGATTAAATTACCTGATCAAACAAGATTCTATAAGCATTAAGGTCATGGTATAACGCCCTCCCTCTACTGCTGCAATATTCAAGCGCTTGAGCTAGATATAGCGCCACTCTCAGCCTCATTGCCCACTTCATATGCTGATTCTCCCCTATACCATTTCAACACAATACCAAACAACTAAAATTATTAAGATATCCATTATCAGCACTTTAATTCTACCATATACTATAGAAATGAAGATTCTATATAACTACTTCAACTAATTACCTATTTCCCAGAGTGTAAACAAATCAAACTATGTCACATTAAGAGATCGGAAAACAAAATTTAAAAGATTGAGTGAAAAATACAGTGAAAAAGATGCTTAGATAGAGTCTCATTAGGCATAAACTCAGCAACTAACAATCTGTCATCCCCTTCACAGCAACAACCAATCAAATTTGCTAGCCGCTCGCTTCTTAACTGTCCAACGGCTCTTGCTTCCTCCTAGAATAACCAACCAACAAGAAAAAAAAAAAGTCAATAATCACAAATCAACCAAAAGAAAAACATGAAAATAAATGGCAGTAAATTGGAAAAATAAATATATATACAAGGAACTGTCGAGGATCAGGCCAAGCCGATCTATTGAAGCGTTTAACGGCGACCCAACGATCCTCGTCGAGCTTCCCTCGGTAAACTACATTGGGAGCTTTCTCTCCATGCTCCGATACAATGTTATCCGTACAGAATCCCTGCGTGGCAGCTTTTAATTGGTCCAAGCTGTACTCGCAGAATCCAGGTAACGCTTCCTTCCCATTCTCTGATATAACAAACCAAAGAAAGATTTAAGATTTCTAAATTTTTTTTTAAACAAAGAAAAAAAAAAGAGAGAAAATGAGTATAAGACTTTCTCGAGAAAGTGATGGAAACAACTTTAGCTAACTAACCGAGATCGGAGGAGTCGTTGAGGTTTGACTTGAGATTTGACGGCCACCAGCAGAGTGATAGTTTGGAGCAACGAGCTCCCATTGGCTTAAACCTCGAATTTCAACTTAACTCACCCAAAAAAAAAGAAAAGAAAGAAAGAAAGAAGAAAAGTTCCTTTTTTTACTTTTCTTTTGCCTTGAGCTTTGTTGGAGACGGAATTTGAGGAGTGAAAGAGAGCAAGAGAAAAAATGCTACCACTGGTACTAAAAAGAGGAGGGTGGAGTGTTTGGGAAGCGAGAAAGTAAGAGAAAACTTTAAAACAAAAATAAAAAGCTTTTAACTTTTTGGATCCAAGATTTCTCCTTCTCCTTCTCCTCCTTCTCTCTCACATTTTCTTTTCACCACCTCATCATTCTCTCGTTTCCGTTTTTTTTTTTCATTTTTCTGTTTATATTTTTATATTTTCCTTGTTCTTTTCAAAGTCAAAATTTTTCCGCTTAAACTAAACCCACTCTTCACTTCATCACGTGGACTCACGATCCAATGAAATTGGACAACAGGGAGAAATAGAGTAGTAAGGGGCGAGTCAAAGCCACAGAAGAAAAACATTTATATGTATTAGGATGAGGTTTTGTAATAATGGGATGAGATTAGTGTTTAAGAAAGTGATGTCCTTGTCATAAAATCCAACCTAGAATTGGGAAATGGGGAAAATGAAAGACCTTTGATAAGTCATGGGATTTGATAATTATAGGTACTATTAATCAAAATAATTTTTAACTTTCGAAAAAAATTAAATAATTTTGAAAAGCGGGGCTGGAGGGGAGAAGAAGGTGGTATGACCTTAGGGTCACAATTGGCGTGAATAATTGTTTGGATTAAAAGCTGGAAATTCCTTGGCCTTTTCTATGATGTTGATGTTAAACATGGGATATGGTTTCTTGGTCCCCTCATCATTGATGGGTGTTTTCTGGATTTTAATTTTCTAATATTTAATTTATGAATTTCCTTGTGCAAAATTGGGCCTTTGATTTGCAGCAAGAGTGAAATGAGTTTTTGGCCATGGTTGGGGCCAATTAGATGAGTACATATCTTTGACTCCTTCCCAATAAAAAGGGGTCTGAAATTTGGGTGCTTTTTCCCTTTCTTGGTTATGATATTAAGATAGAATTAAACATCAAATTGCACCCAACAAGGGTGGAGTGAAATGAGGTGAAGGAACCTCCCATCCAGCTTTGCCTAAATTCTGCAGCAGTAATGTCTTTTAATGAGCAAACAATACAACCCTTTTTTTTTATAACAAATAGTACTACTATACAGCATTGATTAATCATAAGTCTTTTGCCATGTCAATCCTGGCACGAAAGATTCCAACAGAAGAAAGTTCTGATTGATATAAAATAAAGGGGGTGATATGAAATTGAGGTAAAGAAGAATCATGGAGGTCTCTACTCTAGGTAGCATGACATGCTTGAAATGATGAGGAAAATTTAAAACAATTCAACCTTAAAGTAGTCAGCTTATTGTTCTTGAATCTTGACCAACTTTTTCCAGCCTAATTTGACAGAGAAAAACCCAAAAAAACACTGTGGTCTCCTACCCCAAAGAAGAAGAAAATTTATAGGGAAGGAAAAAAGCCCACATGGGAAAGCAAGTGTGGCTTAGCAGTGGGTACAGCCCATATTTTTTATATTGGTTTTTCTGCTAAAATTTCAGCACTGACACAGAAGATCCTCTCCAGGATCTGCTTGGCAACTTGCCAACAGTACTTAACAGGGAGGTTCTTGGAGTTGGGAAGGGAAGCATGAGAGCTGAGATCAGTCCCTTTTTAACCTTGACAAATCTTAAAACCTGATTTTTTTTTGAAGAAAGAAAACCATGTTTGTTCAAGGACCACTTTGGAATATAATGAATGCTATAACATGTTCAACAGGAAATATGTCCTCCTCCTATCCATTTATGTGCTTTAATTGGAGATATTTTCTCATTCATTATTTACGAGGTAGGTTCAAACATCAGTAATGAACAGAAGCCCCTAAGATCCAAATTGGAAATGGAGAAAAGATAGGAACAAAAAAAGCATACTTTGTCCTGCAAATATAAGGTCTTTAGGTCTTAATTATTCTACGTACCAGACCAAAAATAAAAATGCAATTTGCATTGATTCATTGACTTGATCATGTAACAAGAGGTAACCCTTTTTCATGGTTCCTTATCCCCTAGACTAAGAACCCCAAGTCTCCATTTTTTACCTTTCAAAGCTTGAATCTGGAATTTTTGTCTTCTGGTTTAAAAATTCATTTAGTGTCAAATTGAAATCCATATTTCCACTGAAATAATTTAAATTGCAAGGGAAATTATAAACTCACAGCAAAATTTGTTTGTGGTTTGGTGGTTTCTAGTTTTCCACTCTTTTTATTTTTGGGGTTGGACTTTTAGGCCAATCTCTGCTGCCTGTTAGCTACTGGCTAAAGAAACAGCAAAATGTTCTGAAGCTGCTGCGAACAGATTAGCACAGGCTTTTTACGTTGCACTTGCACTAAGCAGTTGAGAAAGAAAAGTGCATGCAGCTGCAATAATCTCTGCTTTTCGAAAATACTTTTGAAAATGGCAGAGCAAGCAGCAAAGGAGAAGTCCTGGCACTATCCAAGATTAGAGTAAAAAGGGGCAGGGAAACAGTACCCTTGATGGAGAAAGGAACTAAGAAAGGCATGTGACGTAACAAGTGCTGTCTCCAATTTCATATACTAAGAGAAAAAGAATGTTAAAAAAAAAAAAAAAGCAGTGCAAGGTAAAAGGTGGTGGCAATGGCAATGGTGGGACATCAGACAAGAAGCATTATTCAATTGAATCATTGGTTCATGCCAGCTCCCATTGCCAAAAAGAAAGCCATCACATGCTCCCTAATCTTGTCACTGTACCCAAAAAGTTCAAAGCCTTGTATGTGGCCATCAAAGTACCATGGCCCCTGCAAATCTTTCAGCTTTCTTGCTTTCAATCTGCACAGCTCCTCAATCGGTTTAGTAATCCTCCAGATGAAAATTGGAGCCCTTTTTTCATCTTTGGATGCGACAATCTGGTGTATATAAGTATCCATGCACACATATACTAACATGTATAGATTTTATCAAGGAAACAGATGAATACTGGAATAAAGAAAAACTTTATTCCATTCCATTTTTAAATGGAAATTTACATCAAGGATTATCAGTATTTGTAAATAAGATGAGAATGCATTGCTTGAATCCTGTAACAGCACCAAGCTATCTTCAGCTTGTGCTGACATCTAATTATCATTTATCACTCTACCTAACTTGAATCTTGTGATTCATTTAACCTGTTTCTGTACACAGAATTCTACTTTGAAACACTTGATAAAAGCATCTTGCCAACATGGATGCTGATAATTCACACTCAGCTTGTAGTTGCCAAAGAATTCCCATTTAGTAATTTCTGGTGTTCTTCCTTGTTCTTGCCATCCTTATTTCTAGTGCTCAACGGAAGTAAAGGTGGAGCTGTGGCTCCGCTTGATCGGTCAGGTAGTTCTGTAATTAAGGATATCAAAGTCATCATATTTATACAGTTCATAGACTAAGAGAGCACCTTTCTTGAAGCCATTGGGCAAAAATTGTGTTCAAAATTAACACCCATGTCAAGTGAAATGGCACTTTTCTTAACAGCACTCTCAAGAATACTTAAAAAAAATGCTAATGAGAATTTCTATCATGCCACAGGAAGTATTGTGCTGCTATAGAATCAATGAACAAGATAAAATGTCAGATTTTATCAAATTGATTTAACAGTTCACATTGCATATAGCATCATTAAATGATCCAATAAATTACCCCAATCCTAACATCAGGAAATAATGTTGAATGCTAACCTGGCAATTTCCCGTCCAGAAAGAATGCTACCAAATTTACAGTATACCTGCATACAGATCAATTACTCTAGGTTAGTTCATGAAATGGCAGTGTTCCTATAGATTTCACTGTAAAAGCAACAATTTTTCCTTGTTTCCCCTTATTCACCATGCAACAACAATGTCAACTGTGTAATGTTTGCGAGACGCTATAATCAGAAGGCTCTGAATGACAGCTAGTAGCCAAGCGAACTGTTTTATGCATCTGCACGATGAAGCCAACAAACAACCAAAAAATTTGTAAAAAGAACAAACATAAAACCCTCCTATGTTCCTTTTATGCAAACAGCACTAATTGTCTGATTTTTAAACTGGCACTCACAATAAAAAACAAAGAAAACATCACCAAAGATTAAATTGCATTGTATGCAGTAACAGTCTAACAGTGATCCATTACCTTCTTGTGCCAAATTTTTGATATGTGCGGACAAATACTAAGGTGAAAATCATGTGTGATGAAAAAATCAAATCACCACAGCCATATACAACACCTTGGGGAACTGCAAATTTAGTGCAAATAAAATGAGCATCATGCTGTTGACATTGTAACTGATAAAAAGAACACGAAGAAGTTCAAAAACTCTAGAACTAACAGTTGATTAGGACGACTTCAAGAACACTCTCTGGAGGGGGTAACCTGGCAAGTTTCGAGCCCTGAAATAGACAGTTGTACCTGATTGTAAAAATTTCTTTAGTTATAAAAATGCAACTAATACTAACAAGGATCAAATAACCTTTCATAACATCATCAGTTTCAAGATTTTAAGATGAGATCAAACAGCAAAAAGATCATGCATATGTTTTATCAAGTTTACCTCATGACAATGATAGCTTGGACCAGGAAGCTGAGTTGAATAGAAGGTTACAATGCGGAGACTCTGAGAAGCCTACGAGAAGAAATTACAAGTACTACATAAATGAAGTCGTGGACTAATAAAGCAGGGCAATATCAGAAAGCGGTTCTTTTCATTCTAAAGAACAGATGTAAGCACCTAAAAACATAAAAAAAAAAAAGAAAAAAAGCACAGAATGGACTTACAACTAAATAAGCAAAAATCCTACACCATATCAGAACAGTGTATATTCTTTTGTTCTGAAAAACAAAAGGATGGAAAGTCCACTGCAACAAACAAATGTATTAGACAACCAATCGACAACTAAACTTTTACATTAGCCTCATTGTACTAACTATCAGGCTCATAAACTTAAGAAAGTATGAGAAAGGTTAAGTCAAAGGCAATAATCCATAAACTGATGCCTTGAATGTAACTTGTTTAGTTCCATAATATATCTAAGAAATAGTGTATCAGAAAGAAGAATCCTCTAGATGCACCATAATATAGTGTCATATCAAATTAAAAGTTTACAAATTGTATTATGTAAAATAGCTAATAAACAATTATTGACACCATTATGCTCATTTGTGTTACAATACATGGTATACATTTTCCTAAGTAATATAAAATGCATAAATTAACACCTTTGCAAAATCTCCATTAAGTCACTAATTATGCATATACAGGCATACCAATTTGAAAAAATAATTAAACAACCTTACCAAAAGAAAGGAACAAAAGATGAAGGTGAACAAAGTCTCGCTGATATAAAATTTGTTTTGACCAAGTTCCTAAATTAGAAAAATAACATAATATTAGTAAACCCTGCTACAGATTCAGGTAAAAGGTTATAGAACCAAAAAATGAAAACAAAAAGTTGGTACCCACTGGAAGAAGAAAGAATCCAGTATCCTGAAGCGTCGGTCCTGGCCGGTGTAGGTAATGTACTCCATGAGCAGCCAATCCATGGATGTACTGAAATAAGTAAATAAGAACTCCATGAGTTTTCAATTTTTTTCAAGCAGTTTTAACTTTAAAGCTGCAAAAAGAATTACAATCACTTCAAGGTACAACACAACTGCTAATAACCTTAATGGTCTCTTGATAAGATGAACAAAATTTCAAAGAAAAAGCAATTAACTACAAAGACCCAAACAACCTACTGTTCAAGGGAATTGATTATAAGCAATATAAATAAGATTAGTTTCTTCCTTAATTCTCATCATCCAAACACATTACAATCAAAATATAATTAACAAACTAATATAAAGCAGCAAAATTTTTCTAGGAAACAAAGAACCCATTTAGGTAATGGCCTAAAGTAATCAATGCTGATTAAAAAAAGCGTTTAAATTCAACAATTTATAAATTTAGAAACAGGGTCAAAAAGAAGACCTGAAAAACAAGTCCAGCAAGAATAAGCTTCCAATTCTCGGCAAGAAGTGAAATCTCTATCAAAGCCTCCGTGCAAATCTTCCTCCATAGCTTCACATTATAAACAAAGAAATCAAAAAACGAATCAAACCCAGAAAAGAAAAGAAAAAGAAAAAGAAAACAACAAAGATCATTTCAAATAAAATTCACAGGAAAAGAAAACCTTAGGAGCCTCACGATCAACGTAATGCGCCATTTTGTTGATAATTAAAAGTTAAAAGTTTGACATCCAATTGAAGAACAAATGAATAACATGGGCACATTTAAATATCCACATAAACCGTTCAACTAAAAAATATAATTTGAATTTGGGATTTCTTCTGTTTCTGGATTCGACAGATACGAAGTGCCAAACTACCTTTCAATTTTTTAAAAAAAGAATCAAAAAGAATACTAGAAATGAGGATTAATGGGGATAATTATCTAACTAATCCACCCATGAATTCACCTAATTTCAACTTCTAATTTGGAATGATTGGATGTAATTAGGCAGTTAAGAGAATATATTTTCTTTCTTTCAAAAAGATTCAATAAAGATTTCGGATTCGTAAAGGAAGGAAACTTACAAAAGGAAGCCAAAAGTTGGGTCTATTTATGGAAATTTAAGTTCTGATTTAGTTAAAAAATAGTAAAAAAGATATTTAAGTTGATGGCATAATTGCAGATTGACGGTTGCATTTACAGTAATGTTAAGCTGATGAAATATCGGCCGTTGGATCAGCAAACCATACACCCTGCTGTATTTGTATTGGCCCAATTAAATAGGCCGCTTGATGGCCGAATTATTTCTTTTTTCTTCTGGCTTTTTTTTTTTTTACATTAATTGGAATAGAAGTTGGAGAAAAGAACAAGTTGCAATAATGTAAGCTATCTGAATCTTGAAGTATTGAATAGGAGTAGCCTAAAAGCATGGATGATGGCTTTAGATTGGCAAATAATTAATCTTACTAAATGAAAGATTTAGGCAAACAAAACATAGCATGTTTATTAATGAAGCTCAACAGGATCATGGGGAAAGCTGTTAGCAGTTAAATTCGTGTCTCTGTATCTTTCCTTTTCAGCAACCAAACTACTGCCAAGTCCAACACAAAGCAAAGCTAGAACTAGAACTACTCCAGAAGACAAACTAAAGCAGTACTTCCGATACCTGTTCTGTAAATTGGAGAGCTTACCCTGTCTTTAGGGGAGTTTGCTTGGGACATCTATAACCATCGAGCCTGTTGAAGGTCCAAGGGTTAGGAGAAAAGCAGATATCATCCATTGATTATATGCACACTTACATTGCTGAAAACATTTTGCTCATACTACAGCCGATATTGCTTCTGTTGTTGAAAGTAAATATCAAAATACAATGATCCAAAGCTCGAGGGAACCTGTCCCTGATATTACAAACAAGCCTTGTTCATTAGACCTTATTTTTCATCGGGCGACCCTTACCGGTGATGGATATCTCACTGAGCATTGCCCATCCAACAAACCAGAAATATATGTATCTTTATCACTTAATTACATGATCATTTGCCGTGTGAGATTAGACCCTTCCAACTGGCGAAAGGGGTGGATATGAAACATATCTAGCAGGGGCCTCTCCTTCAACAGGATTAGGTGCACTTATTCTGTCATTTAATATGGTTTCCCCCAAAGTTCTTTCTTCAGAAGAGGTAACTGATTCTGAAAGCTCACAGTGTTTCCTACTATCCCAAATTGCTATACAAATCGAAAATGCTTGCATAAGCGAAAGCGATGAATTGAACTCAACTGAATAGATCCCATCCTTGAAAGGGGCCAAACTGAAGAAAGGCTTGTCGTCTTGTACTCCCCCCTGTTAGTTATCATGAAAACAAAGTTCAGTTGACATTTTCATTATAAGACAGTGGACGTTTTAATGTGGTTAGCATAAGATTCACAATCATACCTGAAAGAAAAGTTCAAATTGATTAGAAATTGAGGAACCTTTCAACGAACTAGATCGCTGGCTTAATTGACTCCTGTTCAAAAGAATCCTGAGTTTGCAACCCAAATCCCAACCACCACAGTCACATGCTCCACCTGATTTCCATCGTTGGATCAGTGATGAAGGCTCACCTTTATTTGGCAGGCTATGTACACCACTAGGAAGTATGACTGTAGCACTAATGTCTTGAGCACCCATAAAAGGACCTTTTTTCCCAGAATCAAAGTCAAGTTTTACCTCTGGCAAACGCTCTTTCAATGCAGCCTCAGGCAAGCTATTACGCTTATCGATCAGAAACCCATCTCTGATTGAACTTCTTCTGTTCCTTTTTGGGATTTTGACAACAATAGCTGCCTGCTCATCATTAGGCTGGAAGTCAGATGCTTGTGGATTTGCCTGTCCTACATCCAGGGTAAGAAGAACAAATTCTCTAATGCTAAACTGATCCAAGTGGTTTGGCCCGGACAAATGAGAAAACTTGGAACCAGAAACCTTCATCTGGGCAACAACATTAGGAATGTAATCCTGACCTTTGCCCTTCCCTCCTTGGTTTATCCACCTTCCATTCTTTTTCCTGACTTCTTGAATGGAAAAAAATGTGTAAATGCATCCATAATCACCCTTCCCTGAGGCACTTAACATCTTCACTGTAGCTGCAAGAATATTACTCTCATTATCAACAGCAAATGTGAACAAAGGCAACCCATTCTTGACTTGAACTCTAAGAAGAGCTTGAACTGCTGAAGATCCATATTTCTTGTTCTCTGATGAATCATTTACATTGACCGTGCAACAGGTGCTTGTATCTGATTTCACTTTGGCTGACTGCACAGTCACAGTTGTATGTCTTTGCCCTTCTGACGATTTAAAGGCACTTTCTGTTAATATTGAGTCCTGTAATTGGTTGGTAAAATTACGACAGTTAACTGCCTTTGGCTTCAGAAGTGGGTCCAATAGTCTTCTCAAAGGGCTGGACCTGGCTCTGCTTTTAGCATTGAGTTTATCACCACAAGTAGTATCGACACCAGAAGCAACAGAAATCTCTGAATCAGTTTTGCCTGAAGTACATGTTGAGCTCACATGAGGTATAGAAGAACCCTCTTTGAAGCCAGAACTTTTGCTTGTCTTACCCATGCTGAAGCTAAAACGACGAAAAGGAGAAGTGCTTCTAACTTTTTCAGTTGCGACCTTGCCTACCTTTGGATCTGATCCTTTGCAAGCCTCATTTGCAGCATACCTAGTTGGAGTTGCATTTCGCTTTTTCTCCTCTAGATTTCTGCTTCTGGAATAATTAATTTCTATCTTTGCTGCACGAGGCACAGAACGAGATCTTTCTGATGAAAGGTCATTACTATTTGCCTCTATGGAGCCCCTGGCTTTAATCTGTAAATGTTTACTGCCATCAAGTTCACAAGGCAAAGGACCTGAATGATGGAAATTGGAACTGAGCTCTGAACGGTGAGCATCTTTAGATGTTTGAGGAACAATCCTCCGACTAGGTTCTGCTTCTCTTTTACAAGACTTTGTTGTTAAATCAGAAAGGTTGCCAGGTCCAGAATGATTCACTTTCGGCAAATCTCTTGGCAAAAGGAGGACAACAGTATTTCTTGTGTCAATGACATCTTGGTTAGCACCTTTTGGAATAACTTCTTGAAACTTCTCTGCTTTCTTCATAAAATCACCAACTTGGTTCTTCATTTTCACCGTGTCACATGAGGCCACCTTATCTTTTACCCCGTTTGCAACAATTCCACTTTCTGAATCAATCTTTGAGTGCATTTCTCTTCTCCTGCACTTTTCCAGCTTGATTTCTGGATTAATTTTGCAAAAAGATTTACCTTCTCTGATGAAGTTTGCCTGAACATTCAAGGTGTTGCTCTGGGCAGCCTTGAGATCTTGTAACTTTCCAAGACTGTCCCTAAAAGGTTTGTTGAATGGCGAATTGCCTTCTACGGGGACCGATATCAGATGAGATTGAAATGAAGGACGTTGTAACCTTTGACGAGCAGGAGAGCAACTGCGACCTCTGCTTGAATGTGCTGATGATTCGTCTGTTGAAAACGAAGATGATGTGTTGCTGCTGGACAGCGAAGAGATACTACTTCTATGTAAGACCTGTTTATGGCTATACTGCCATTTTTCAAGACGCCCCCACTCAAGGACCCCAACATTTAAAACTTTTTCTTGAGGGTTTGCTCTTTTCTCCAGAAAACTTGGTAAATTCGACATATACTTGACAAGCTCATCTTCTTCATTTGCCTTTATCTCAGCATGTTGTCTATGATGCTTCCATGAAGATTTAGGTGAGAAATCTTTTCCACCTTTTGTAATTTCTTGATGAAGATCAGCATATGACAATTTAGTCTTTTCAAGTTCATACCTGCCTTGCAGATTCGCTTTCTGGCTTGCTGGGGGCAACATGATCTTTACAGAAGTTCCAAAGGACAGTTAAACTCTTGAATCCCTTTTGAGCTCTAAATGGCATTCCATACACTGGATAGGTCTTAAGCACTCCAGATCCTTTTCAGCTGCACATTTTTAACTCCATTCACATTGATGCAGACCACTATGGAGATAAAAACAAACATCGGAAAACAATATTACAATCGTATAAAATTGAAAAAACAAGAGAATCACATGCATAGTGGCATAAGGTTCTTGAACAAATAAGAGCTTATGGTTCAGTAGCTGAAGCAACCAAGAGAACACAACTCCTACAGCAACAAGAAATGATTTTCTTAACATATGATGAAGTTGTAAGATATCCCCCAAAAGCAACAATCTCTTTTGTATGGATATTTTCAGCTAGTCTTTACCATATAGTCACTAGACATTATTCAATACTATAGAGATGGTCAAAAGTACAAGCTCTGTCTTTTCTAATCACTTGCTTCAGTATCCTACATGCACCATGGAATTAACAAGGAAAGTACTAATAATCCCCGGTACCCAAAATCACGGCACCATGGAATGTAAAGCTGCCAATGCATAAATTAAAGATTGCAACAAACCAACTACACCAGAAAACTTATTTCATTCACGGATGAAAGGAATGGATATCTTCTAACTCAGTAAGTACGGTAGTTATCCAATTTACTAATTTTAAGTGAAAAACAATCACGCTTCAGTCAAATTTGTTTCCTTCTGAGTACCCCATAAATCGACCGTGAATTGCCATGTTTCCTATATATAATAATGGCCATGCATTTTCTTCAAAAATTTCCAGATTTTGTAACACTAAATCACAATTAACAAAGCTCAAATCATTTCCAAAACTAACAAATTAACTGCAAAATAGACCTCCATTGAACAATTTCCACAATTGGGTATCAAAATATTAAAAATAAAAATAAAAATTCTCAACTTTTTCACAGCTCAAGGTTGGCAAATTGACACAAGAAAGTGAAGACAAAATTGGAAATAAAACTAGAGAATCTTGATGCATACTTTGCAAAGAAAACGAGAGTGAGTGGTCCATAAGAAAAAATAAAACTAAAGAGTTTGAAAGTAATTATTCAGATAAGGCACAAATGAAGCGTCATCATCGAATCCGCGGAAGTTCAATGGAAACGACAAGATCGTCCTGAGCTTATTCAAAAGAACAGGCGCAATCATTGTTCAAATTTCGAAACACTAAAAACCTCTTTTGCTTCACCAAATTAATTATACACAATTTTAAAAAGAAAAAAAAGAAATTAAAATTGCTTCACTAAAGATTCACTTCCCTATCTTTTTCTCTTTCCAGAATCCAAACAATGTATGCTGTATAATTATTTGAATTATTTTTAAAAAAAGGGAAAGAGATGCTTGTTATCATGTGTCACCAGCATTCAAAATTTTCCAGGGAACCAAGCAAAACAGACTTTCTCGAGTGAAAGAAATAAAGAAAAAAGAAAGAAAGAAATCATACCGGTCTGAGTACAGGGAATGAAGAACGAAACGGCGGTCAGCAACGGAAAACGCGAACGCCTCGGGGAAGAAGCCCCACGTGTAAGCGGCGCATTGGACAGTAAAGAAACTGGCGAAATAACAGAAGATCAGAAGCAATAAAAAAAGAGACCAAGAGCTCGAAGGGAGAGGGAAAGCAATGATGAATCTCCTCGTTAAAAAGCTTTAAAAAGAACGAAATCCGAACCCTTTAGCTTTTTACTTGCTCAAAAATCCCGAAGCTCAAAGGCGCAGCCGGAGTGTGATAAAGAAAAGCTCTGAAGTAAGAGAAAGAAAAGAGGGAGAGTCTGGTTATTTACTTATTTATTTTAATTTAATGGCTGGAGCTCATATCCTTTCTTCCTCCTTTTTTGTTTTGCGTGCAGTACAGAGAGTCAAAGTCAGTGAGAGGGAGAGAAAGGGCGTTGGGAGGGAGTTGAATAATTTTTATCGTTGCAGTGTAAAAGATTGTTTTCTGATCGGACGGTTGGAAAAACGAAAGATTTTAAGAGAGAGATTAAAATCAACCGGTCACGTCAGATCGCAAAGATGCGGGACGGGCAAGGGTTATATTTCGGGTGGTCCCTACTCTGTAGCGGGAGGGTGCTGTTGATTCTTAAAAGGACCCTCGTTAAAAAGTTGTTTGATCAAGTGGTGGACCCCCACACTATGTTTTAGATCTATATGATGTGGTAGGGTCCACTAGTGCCTGGTGGACGTGTCTGATGGAGTGTCGATCATCAGGATATACTGGTAGTCCTCACGATTCTGATTGTCTTACTTTCCACTTGTCTTTTGAAGAGAACTTTTTTTTTTTTTACAAATTAATTAATAGGTAACTTATTTGGCCATAGGTTGCCTGATCCTTTGATTCTTGAACAACGGCTTATGGCTTGATTATGAGTATTCTTACCGAGACAATGATTAAGACTTTATATTATTGTTTGAATTTATAATTATTCTAAATCGAAAAACTCAATTAAATAACTGTTTACACGTCTTTACTTATTGCATTGGTTGTATTTATTTTCTCTTTTTTTTTATCATCTTGTTCACATAATAAAAAAAATCCAAAAAAAAATATTTTATTTTGCAGCTAAGTGTGAGTGTTTTTTTTGAGGAATAACGCATGGGATTCCTTATAAAATGAGGTCCCAACAGTCACTATCTTAATCTTTATGTTAAATAAATTGAAACATGCAAATATTGTCCACTTTATTCACACCAAAAAATGATGACTTACAGAGGAAAGAAAGAAAGAAAGGATAACAAAGGATGGCATGCTTTTGAGCCCGCGCCTCGTATGAAAAGTTTCCACTTTCAGTCCAAAGGAAAAGAGAGCAAAGTGAAAAAGGAATATGCAAAGGACAATTGGAACAGCAGTAGTGGGAAGTGGGAAAATTAAGAAAAGAAAGATTAATGTTGATTGGTAATTATTATGGGAGATACTAGTAGCATTTTGTTATAATGATGCTACTATTAGTTTCAAAATCACTTTTTACAAAAGCAAATCAAAAAATGATTGACACGATATTGTTCTCTTCATAGGACCAACACTTTTTTTTTTTTGTCTTTTATTCCTTTTACGACATGAATTATCACTTTTCGAATTTATAATATCTCGTCTCATATTAAATTTATATAAAAATTTTAAATTAATTACTATCAATAATTTAAATTTAAATTTTCATGTGGTTAAATATGAAATGTTACTAAATTAATAATGTTTAGGTTAGAATCGTCATAAGATTCAATAATGATTTTTTTTATTTTACTCTTCGAATGAATTTAGAAACAAGAATCAATTCCTTTTTATCTTGTTATTGAACATTTAGCCATTGTTTTTCTGTACCCAGAATGGCAGAGTTCACTTCTTTTTTTTTTTTTTTGTCAAAAGAGCACATAATAATTCTCAAAATTTTCTGACAATTTTAGGGTCCATGGTTTCATGTGTTGATGTTTCCCAATGAAAGGATTGAAATAGAAGTTAACTCTTCTCATTCAATAGACAGAATATGGTGAATATCATAGCAAATTAAAAAGTGAAATGGTTTAAGCTTACTAATTTTAATTCTTATTAGTGAAACAAAGCCATAATATAATAGAGAGGGAGGATGGATGAGTTACATTAATGTAAAATTAATTTATATCTTTTTATAACTTCATGTCCTATTAATATTCTGATAAACATGTTGTTAGATTTAACAAGTTACTCGTACTCGTCATTAAAACATAAAGTTTCAAGTCAATTTAATATCTTATCATATCAACATTTTCAATATATATTTACCAGTCAAGATTTTATTATATCAAATAAATAGTTCAATATTACCTAAATAGAATATGAAATCCGAAGTTTGAAGTAATCAAATATAAATCATATAAGAAACATAAAACATTAGTATAGGTGAATTTTTCATTTTATATTTATTTAAAAAAATCGAATTTAATTTCTTTAAATAAGAGATTCATACGTCTTTGGTGGGCATGTAGCCAAGTATTCCGATGCTTAAAGCTTTTATAAAGTGTGAGATTGGCGTTGAACAGCAGCAATTAAATTAATTTTCTTACCACAAAAAAACAAATGCAAAACGCCTTGTGGGGTTAGCCCCAAATTGACTGGTGGAAAATTAATTAAAATTAGGGCAACTACCAGTTCCATCCAAGTCCCTTCGGCTTTATGCTGACTGGTGCTGCTACATTACCAGCCAGCTATGCCTCAATTATTTATTTATAGATTATCAAAAACCTCCTAAGTTGATGAAAAGAAGAGACCCAGAATTATTTTATGGTTCTTCAACTTGCTTGTCTCGTCAATCCAAACAGAAAAACTTGGAAATTCCAGCTATTGCAGAAACCTGTGATCTTTTCTGCATTGCTTAAGCTGATTTGGAAAGTTGTGGGATGTTAACGTCACCAATAATTCTATCTTCCTTTGTTTCATTTGTACGTGCCCGGCTTTCTTCTTGCACTTGGTTGCTTTGAATGATAATGTGAATCATCAAGATAAAAAAAATTATTTGATAATTATATAAATAATTTAGTTATTAATATTTTAAAATTTTAATAAAAATAAAATGAAAATATTAAAAAAGAAACATATTATTAAATTATAATAATAAATAATTTTGTCTAATTTACTAAATTATAGTAAAAGATAATTTAGTGATTTTATCATTTAAATATCAAAATGAGTTATAATAACAAAATTTGCTCTACTCTATTTCATGAACCAAATAACATAATAATTATTTTATTTTTATAAAATAATTATAATATTTTATTTTATTCAATTCCGTAAATCAAACATGTCGTCATAGTTATAACTTATGAATGAAAAGTAAAGAAGGAAAGGTATGGGAAAAAGAAAATGCTGAATTGAAATTGATTTCCTTTCGTTTTCTTTTACCCCATTTTGGACGAGTAAATAAATAGGGTTTTATGTTGTCTTGTGGGAGGGGAATCATGGTGGTTTTGACAGCGGGAATATGTAACTCGTGTTAAATATGATTAATTAATTGCGAATAGGTAAGCAACTGAACAGAAAGTGAAAAGAAGAAAGCCTTACAACCACTGTAGCCTAATAATAGCATAACACCTACTCTTTTAATATTTCAACACAATGGGTTATTTATTAAAATTTTTAATTCTAGTTTGAGTTTATAGCATGAAAATGATTTAATTCAGATTCAATTTAACTTGTTTATGTTTTTTAGATTTTCTTCATGGAGAAGGTTTGGTAGTTGTGTTGGGAAGGAAATAGAATCAAAAGAAGGTGGATGTATATTTTTGAGTTATATAATAACAAAATAATTGATTATATCGAGATAAAAGAAATAAAGGAAGTTGATGCATATAAAAAATTGTGATGGTTTTTTGAAGGGAAATTTGCCATTTAGCCATATAAAAAAAGCAATCTGAATAAAATTGTGATTGATCTGAGGTTGGAAAACAAAGCTTGTAGCCATGAATTTTAATGATATGGTGACCCAATTCTAAGAACATCACTCTAATATTTGTTCAACCCCATTTGTTAAAAGTTACTTAATGGTGGTGGTGTGTCTTTAATTGCACAATCATTACACACAAATTTAAACAAAATCCCCCTAACATCCTTTTCTCTCTAAAGGAGAAATTATTCCAAGTATTTGCAGTCTTGGGGATAATGATAGGAACTGATCCAAATATACTTGATAATTTGTCATTAAATTACTAATGAAATTCATATGAAAAAGATGTTATCATATAATACAGAAGATTAGGGGAGGGGGGGATTGGTGATTGCGATCGGGCATTTTCTGATTGCTCGATGATCATGTGATTCTCTGAGAAAATGTTAGGCCACCATAGAAACAAAAAATCACCGACAGAGGCCCATGTGTCTCGAAAATCGAGGGCAGGATGATCTTCTTCACCACTTGAAAGCTTTTTTTTTTTTTACTGTTGTTTCTAGGAGGAGAAACAGTGTGGAAAAGACAAGGATCGTTGCCTTTGTACGGCAGGTGCATTACCATATTATTCCATTTTCCTTGAAAGTGGAAACAATCAAACAATCCCATCGAACACAAAATAATTTATTCAACATTTTTAAGCCTATTAATTTTCTTTGCTTGATCCCTTTCGGCTTTCCTTTCTGCTTCCCAAGAAAATTGGGAATTGTGGAGCCAAAAGAAAAAAAAATCAAGAATTTCCCTCTTAAAAGTACAGTCATCATGTTCCTAATTCCTTTGTTTTTTTAATGGCATAGCACATTAATAACAGGATTTGAGGATGTCATACTGGAACACAGCAAGCTTTCAGAATAAGAGATGCATAACCACATGAGAATTGGTCAAATTGTTTTTTTTTCTTTGGAATTTATACAATGATTGACAGCGACTCTCTCTAATCTCTATGGCTTTCCGAGTAACTGGAAACCTTAAATTTCCACCCTCCAACGACGAAAGATCATGTCAAAAGAATTCATCAATCCAAAAAAGCTGTGGAAAAGAAACAAAATCAAGCTGGTCCTTTAGGGGATTGAGTTTGATTGCAAGAACAAGTTGAAGACATCAACATGAATAGGAATGCATGGAATGAGTTAAGCTAGCTTGAGGTTTCTTGATTGATCGATGAAGGTGATGAGTGTTAAGATTTGTTAATTTGGTTAAAGGGCATGGAAGGTGATGGATTCCAGTTCTAATTCCTTCCAAATTCTGCTGTATTTCCATTTACACCATCCGGAACACGTGAATCTGCGCCAACTTTAACAGAGAGAGCACGTGAACGTGTACAAATTTCAAAGTTCATAAGAGTAGGTTTTTCTCTGTACTTGGATTGTGTTTTTGTCTTTTGCATGTGTTTAAACAAGGGAAATGTCATGGTTATCTACAGAGCAGCTTAGCTTGGACACTGGAACTCTGCCTTTCTGAATTTGGCTTCAAAGATTTTGGTGTATCTGGCCTTCTCATCAAGTTAAAATGAGCATGTGGAGAGGACCCAGACTCACCCTATACCATTTTCCAATTACACAACCATTACTATTCTACTGAAAACCCTGCCCCTAAGCATTAATTCAACTCTCTCCCCACTTTTTATCTTTCCTCTTCTGATTTCTGAACTGGGAGAAACTGATCATGTGCATAGCTATTAGCAGGGGCTGAGGGTCACGCCTCCCCTCCTTCCCCCACCCCCTCCCCCTCCCCCCCATATTTTGAAAATTTTTACTTAATATATATTTAATTATTATGAAAAATAATATGCTTCTAAGGTTGTGATCCTTTCAAAATTTATTAAATTTTTTTATTATATATTTTTTATACTCTTAAAATATTTTTATTCAATAATTTATATAAATAATAAAATAACTTCACAAACTTTACTCAATTTTACCTTAAATTTTAATTAAGTTTCTTCACATCTCGTTCTCTCTCTTTCTTTTTCTATTTTTCTTTTCTTTTGTCTTTAATTTTTACTTTACTCTCTTTTATGTAATTCACAATTGAAACACATTTTATTCTTTAAAATAGATTTATCAGCTTGGGTAATGATCACTAACCACCATTGTGTGAAACTAAAAGGAGGTAAATTTTTATTTTATCTTTTTTTTCTTTTTATTTATATTATTTAACTATTTATATATTTAATCATTATGTGAAATCTTATATATTGTATTTATATATTTATGTATTATAGTTTTATATTTAGTATTTTAAGTTTAAATATAAATAAAATAAAAATATTAGATGTTGATTGTATTAATTTTTTAAAAGTATAAGTAAGTTAAAAAAATTGATAAATTTTTTAAAAGAAAATATGTAAATCGTTCAAATTATTCTCCTACACTTGAATCGGCAATTTTAATAAAAATTTTGAAAAGAAGACTTTGAAACTAATTGGATGATGAGTTTTTTGTAAATAATTTAGTTGTTTATATTAAAAAAGATAATACTAGTCTTTTTAGTATAAAGTTAATAATTGATGAATTTGAATTTATGAAACATCGTCGAACACAATTTTTACTATTATAAATATTTTTTTCTTGTTCTTTTTTATTTACATACTATATAAAATAATCTATTATAAATTTTTTAATTATTGATTAAATTTAATGTATTAATTACAAATGTTAGCAGTTATATTAGCATCAATCATTTAATGATATTACTTATCATAGTAATAAATTGGAAAGGAATAACTTATATTTCATCTCCAAATTTGTCTGAGAACGGAGAAAATTAATCTGTAACATACCGTGCTCGGTCTGCGGAGTGAAGACAGACGAGGGACAGGACGGGGTTGTCCTGATAATCCGTGGAGGTCGAAGCTGTGGACATTTCATTAAGAGCAGCCCTCTGCCAGAAAAATGTTAATTTGGGACAATCAAAGACTGCAATCTGACAATGGTGCGATCATTGTCACCCTGCCAAAGGCCCAGAGGCGGACCCAGAGAAAGATTCCCCACTGTGGTCTCGAATTGCTCTCGACGTCCTGGCCGACTCTAGTGCTGATCATTGTCATGGCTTCATGATGAACTAAACTACTACATTCATCAAGGAAAGAAATGCTGATCTCCTTATGCAGGGAAACTGTAGACGAACTGTAGAGTATTGGATTACATGATGTTGCTTCTTCTTTTGCTGTTTCTAATATAAAATCAGACTGTCCGTCCAGTCCAGATAATGATGAATGTAAAATTTTACATGAAGAGTAATTAAAAAATAATTAATAAAATAATTTTATTATTATATATAAAAAAATTTATATATAATAATAATAAATTAAAAAATAACAATCACTTGTCACCTTTTTACCTCCATCCCTATGTATAAGTATATATTAGATAAGTTTATTATTATAACTTATAATAAATTTTTTTATAGGATGATGTTTAATAACTTAATTAGTTATCACCTTAGTTTTTGTAACGTATTGTTCATAATTAATTATTATTTATACAAACTTTGATATAAATCATTATAATATATAAATTATTTAATTAATTGTGTATATACATATAATAAAGTAATATATTATATATACATATATTTAATTTATATAAGCACTACTATAATTAATATATATATAATTACACTTAATAATTTTATTTGTTGTCACTTTAATTTTTATAACATATTATTTATAATTAATTATTATTTATACAATTTTTAATATAAAACATTATAACATATAAGTTGTGTCATTAATTTCATATATATATTGATAAAGTAATACATATAAATATATACTATATAAAATTAACTTATTACTTATACTTATTATACATAAGTAATTAATATTTTATAAAATAATAAAATTAGTTAATAATTAATAAACAATGTATTATAAATAAAGAACAAAATAATATTGGTTTTGTTTACAATTTAATAATATTAAATATATTATATTGTACATTAATGTCTAATGTATTATGAATATCTAAAGGTATTATTATTAATAATTATTCATTATATAGTACAATTTAATATAAATATATCAAAGTTTATTATTATTATTAATTAATTAATTATTTATTAATAAAATATAAAATATTTAAAATTTTGTTGATATAAGGATTCGAAGTTGTATGTAGATGGAAAGTAAACCAAAACTTTGCCAAGTATGAGCAAGGAAACAAATGTACGTTTTTTCTATATTTAGATTTCTTGTATATTTTATAATTATAGATGAAATTTATAAATTTTAATATTATAATTTGTAAAAAAAGTGATAAAATTTTGATTTATTGATTTAAAATTGAACCGATCGAATTTTTTTCTATTTGATTGATTTGATTTTTTTTATATTTAATTAATTTTGATTAATATTTTAAAATATTTAATTAATTTAGTCTTTAAATATAACAAATCATCTAATTTACTCATTTACTCACCCATTTAGTAAATATAAAATGTTTAAAATTTTGTTGATATAAGAATTCGAAGTTGTATGTAGATGGAAAGTAAACCAAACCTTTTGCCAAGTGTGAGTGAGGAAACAAATGTATGTTTTTTTTATATTTAGATTTTTTATATATTTTATAATTATAGATGAAGTTTATAAATTTTACTATTATAATTTGTAAAAAAGTGATAAAATTTTGATTCATTGGTCTAAAATTGAACCGATCGAGTTTTTTTTGTTTGATTGATTTAATTTTTTTATATTTAATTAATATTAATTAATATTTTAAAATATATTTAATTAATTTAGTCTTTAAATATAACAAATCATCCAATTTACTCATTTACTCACCCATTTTAGTAGGTGGAATAAGACACAGGAAAAATGACAATGGAAATAGCTCATCATAGACAGTACAAACTTTATTAGCTCACCAGAAGAGAATGGTGGGCTAGGCAAGGCCTATTTCAAAGCCTAAGAGAGGCCCGGAAGGCCCTCGAGTTTACTAGAAACTTCGTCCATCGAAGCCCGAAATTGCTGGACCGGTAAAGTACTAGAATCTTCCTTTGAATCCTTCAAATACCCAGCTTATCCCTCCTCCGTTGGCAAGTCAAGAATCACAAGAAGCGAAGTAAAAAAAAGTTCCCAGCTTTACTCTGAATCTAGAACCCCATCCAACGGACGAAAAAATTCCCAGAATTTGAAACGAAAATGTCGATGATCCCAAGTTTCTTCGGCAACCGACGAAGCAACAGCTTGGATCCCTTCTCTCTCGAAATATGGGATCCTTTCAAGAATTTCCCATCACTTCCCCAAGAGAGCTCTGCCTTCGTCAATACTCGCGTTGACTGGAAAGAGACCCCGGAAGCTCACGTGTTCAAGGCCGACCTTCCAGGGCTGAAGAAAGAGGAAGTGAAAGTGGAGATTGAAGATGACAGGGTGCTCCAAATCAGCGGAGAGAGGAATGTCGAGAAGGAAGACAGGAATGACACGTGGCATCGCGTAGAGCGTAGCAGTGGCAAGTTCATGAGGAGGTTTAGGTTGCCTGAGAATGCCCAGATGGATCAGGTTAAGGCTTCTATGGAAAATGGGGTCCTTACCGTTACTGTTCCCAAGGTTGAAGCGAAGAAGCCTGATATAAAGGCCATTCAGATTTCTGGTTGACGTTTGGAGTTTCTGAAACATGGAATAATGCTACAAACTGTAATGTCTTAAGTGAGTCTAATGTGTTTATCAGTGTTGGCTGTTAATCTTGTAAGTTGTCAGTAGATTATGTATTTACAATGTGGTTCAGTTCAAACTTCAAATGATGCAAGAATGTAATCAGAATTCTAGCAATGAAAGTGAGAGTTGTTCGTAATTAGTATTCCGCTTGATTACTCGATCCTTTCATTGCAGTTACTGTTTCATGATCTTCTTATAGTAATGGTCAGTCTCAGCTTGAAGTAATGAGAAACGAACATTAACTGATGTAATGTTCAAAAGCTCAGGATGAGCAAAGATAGCTTGGAGATTCGTAGGTTGGGAGGAAGACAGCCCTCGAACTTTGTTTTCTTTTTCCAATTTTCAGGCATTCCCTAGCTCTAGCACAGTCTGATTAGTATCATAATACTGCTAAAGGCCTACAGGATAAATTCGTCAGATTAAGAGCAAGCATAATTCACACATAATCCATGAAAACATGTCAAGTTTCCACACACAATGTGAATGGATTGGGAGTTGGGGCAGCATTAAGGTGATTGTGAGACTGGCTAGGCCACAACATAGTATGTCTGCCTGTGTCTGAAGCTGTGACGTAATACTCAAAGGATATCCTGCAGCTGTTCTTGCAGCCCTTGCTCTATCAAAGAGTCTCTGCATCAAAATCAAAAGTTTCTTTTTATCTAAAAAAAAATCAACAAAGAACAAATCAAACACTTATAAACCTCAGATTTTCCTTTCCTAAGGACAAGGATAAAGCAGATGACATCGATAGGAAAAATTTGGTTCTTCCCACACAATTCAACAACATATGAATACAAAATCTTTACTATCTTAAAAAGTACTCTTTCATCAATGACCATGTACAGAGTATACCAGCAAAACCCTCACAAATTGATCACTTTTTGACTTTTGATAAATCAAAGCAAGTAACAGTAACCTCAAATCCAGTAGGCTTAAAGAGACGTGGGAAATCCATAATGTTCTAGGCGTGCCATGACGTTTTCTTCAATCAATTTAGTAGAGTTCATATGAGATAAAATGAATTAACTATGCACATTACTGCATTCTCTTCTTCCATGGATTTAGTAACAATATCATAGCTATTTCCTTGTTCTGCTCTTACCATTTCTGATTTCACAAATGCCATACCAGCATTTCAGCCAAGGAAAAAAAGTTTCTACCCCAAATGTGAAAAGCCCATTTCAGTTCTCCATGGGCCTTAGCCCTCAAGTGCTCCAATTATGGATATGAAATATTCCAGAACGTGCTAGAGTAAAGTGTCTTATCCTTGCAGAAGCCTCTTGACAGTGTTTTAGAAAATGATTTAAACCTAAAAATAGAAGCATCTTGTGAATACTAGAATCCTCTATTAAGTCCTATAAAAGTCCAGTTCAGGTGCTCCTTGTATTCAGACAAGCAAAGCATAGAAATTCTACGACAGCTCCCTCAATTTTCCTTGTTATCAAAGTTTCCTGTTTAATATCGTTTTCCATTCCTGAAAATGTCTCTGATTCCAAGCTTCTTTGGCAGCCGCCGCAGCAACATCTTCGATCCTTTCTCTCTTGATGTTTGGGATCCTTTCAAGGACTTCCCTTTCCCTTCTTCACTCACCACACATACCCCAGAAACCTCGGCTTTTGTTAACACCCGGATGGACTGGAAGGAAACCCCAGAAGCTCACGTCTTCAAGGCTGATGTTCCAGGGCTCAAGAAAGAAGAAGTGAAAGTGGAGGTTGAGGATGACAGGGTGCTGCAGATAAGTGGAGAGAGGAACATAGAGAAGGAAGACAAGAACGATACTTGGCATCGCGTGGAGCGTAGCAGTGGCAAGTTCATGAGGAGGTTCAGATTGCCTGAGAATGCCAAGATGGATCAGATCAACGCTTCCATGGAAAATGGGGTGCTTACTGTGACTGTTCCAAAACAGGAGGTGAAAAAGCCTGACGTTAAGGCTATTGAGATTTCAGGCTAGAAAATTGAAGATGAGTTGTGAAGGCATCTCTCTCCTGCGACAGATTATCAAAATAACAACTTTAATAGAAAAAAAAAAGTTTGTGAGCTATGAAGTGGGTGCCTCTTTCTCTGTCAGATGAGAGTTTTGTTTGTGTGTGATAAATTATTAAGTACTATGTTCTTGTATGAAGTTTACCCTTCTTCCTTGTTTTTGAAATTGTGAAATTTGCTTGGAGCAAGTACAATTTGTCAGATAATGAATGTACAATTGAATGTGACAACGTACTTAAATGAAATATACATAGCACCCTGGTCTAGAATTGGAAAAATCTAGAATGCTTGAAGCCATTTCCATTTAGAAATGTTATTTTCTCATCAATGATGTGGGCTGTGAGAACTTGAGTTTTAAAGAAATTTTTTGATACTGAATACTGATGGAAAATTGTTACTGATGCGTACAAAATCAAGACTCATTCCTCTGGTTTCACAGCTTTTCGATCTTAGTCAACTCTGTAATCCTTGACAAAGGCCTAATATCACAAGAGTCTGGTTTGGTAAGCTGATATCAGATGGAAAACGTTCACAGTTCCTACAATTTCAACTTGGTGATCAGCCCTGGTGGGGCCTAGGGCAATGGCATTGCAGAAACAGCAGTGGCATTGATAAAAGTTGGTCATACATATAGTTGAGATGTTTATTATCAAGATTCAAGATACAGAACGTTATCGACATCTTGCAGATAACTACTACTGACTTGCTTTTATTCATTTAGCATGACAAGATACATTTTCTCAACTCACTCAACGAATTGTAGAAAGAAGCACCTTCCTGCGTGCAAAGTTCTATCTTCTCCTTCAAATTGATTATCTTACGCCTTAACTCATGCCCTTCTACATCCAGCATAAGCCTTCTTATGGCCTTTTCTATCTCTATGCTTACCAAGCTACTGTCCATTGCCAAACCTACTTTCCATACATGGGTCAGAAGTCTTGCATTCACTCTTTGATCCCCGAAACAGGGTTGACAAATCATTGGAACACCTGCACAAATACTTTCCAGGGTTGAGTTCCAGCCACAATGGCTCCAAAAACCTCCTATGGCCTTATGTGCCAATACTTCCTTTTGAGGTGCCCATTTCACAATTAGGCCTCTTTCTCCAATAAGTTCATTGAAATCATCAGGCAATAATGAACCTGGCCTGAGCACCCATAAGAAAGGTTGCCTGCTGTTAGTCAGTCCTTTAGCCATTTCCCTTAACTCGTTCTTATTCATGGAAGCTATGCTTCCTAGGCTCACATATAAAACTGAGTTATGAGTCTGCTTGTCAAGCCATTCTATGCAGCTTCTATCATCTTTCAGTAAACCGCTTGAGGCAGTTGGAACAATAGTATGAAGAGGGCCTATAGGAAAGACAGGAACTTTGCACTGTTGTTGTAACCGTGCCAGTGATGACTGTTCAAGGCAGTCTATAGTATTGCAAATGATGGCTGAGGATGATCTTATATCACTAGTTCTTGTTGTTTGTTGCAGTAAGATATCTAGATTTTTATTTTTGAAATTGGCTATGGGCAGATCCTTGAATCTGAGGGGATAAAGGCCAGGCACTAGGGCCAGTGACATGGCTTCTGTATCAACATAGAAGATTTAAACTATTAGAGTTGTTAACGATCAGGCAGTAAGGCCACTAGAGATTATGAAGCATTCTTTTCCATTGAAAAATGAATTGCTTAGCTAATGAATATTCAACTTTATCTCTAATACTGAAGAGCAACACAAATATTAAGGAAATATATACCTTGCAAGGGAAGATAACCCTCTCTCAGGAGTTGTGGAAATGAATAGTATGTGAGAAAAGTGGCAGCACTAGTGGTTCTCAACATGATGCTTGGAAGCTCCAGTTCATGTGCGACAGCTTCTGCAAAGTACATAGATCCATCATAGATGATACAAGGGAGCTTGTGACTATGATCTTCCTTCTCCCTTTCCATTATCTGGGTTAACGAGTTCTTGAGTGGGGCTTTGCAGCTGATGTTAAGACACGATATGACATCTGTAACATCCATGGAGGAGGCGTCTCGATCAAACAGGGTGTCTTGTATTGGCAGAAAAGTAAAATCAGGGTGATTGTCTGGATTAGGAAAGTTGAATCTAGTGTGTGCCACTGTAATGGAGAAGCCAATGGCATGAAGAAGGTTGCCGAGCTGAAGCATCGGATTTATGTGCCCCTGAAATGGACATGGAACCAGCACCAATTTACGCAGCCCCCACCCTTGCTTCTCCATCTCTTCTTCTCTATGAAAGGTTGTCAAGGATACTGGCCTCAAAGTCAGTACTTGTTTACCAGAGCAATTATCTAACCCCATGGAGTACAGAATTCTTGAAGTTGATCAGAGGGTGAAGTTCTGATATACTGGTGGAAGTATCTCAAGGCTACACTCTGGGCTTATATAGGTCTTCTAGGAACAGGTACAAAGCACTAAATGAGGCCCTAATTTCTTGCAGCAAGGTGTTAGTTTTTTCCCTTCACACCTTTTCAAGTTAGGTGTGGAGGTTACGCCATCCTTAGGACAGGGAACCATTAGTCAAACAAATCAATTGCAGCGAATGAAAATTCAAAATTAATAAAGCAAAGCAGTTTCCTTGATTTTCATTTTACCACTGCCGGTGCTCTGTGGGAGGTTTGTATGCTTTTGACACGGCACCATTAGTCAAAGCTCAAAAAGTCCAAAAAATCAACTGCAAGCGAAGCTGAACCGTCGTATCATTCCGCACCATTGGTGTCACTAATGCAATTTGTATCTACAGTGCTTCTTTTTAATCCGAAAATGGGCAAACAATTTCGCACATAAAAACGACACAGTTCAATACAGTATACACTTGCAAACCTGAAGTCCTGAACCAGAAATATTAAAACCAGTTGCTAATTGCAGCAATTCTTTTATGGTTTCTTCGGTTCTCATTAATTTAAGAAAGCTGTGGCCTGGGGCCTAGGGGACTGACTACTGAGGCAGAAAAAATGACAGCACACGCAGATCTTTGGATGTCAACCAACTGGGAGGTACTGGTTAGGTACCTTCACTGTTGCTATTTACTGCACTGACAGTTGAAAACTCAGAAAAATGTGTGTCACATATGTGAATGATAAGGAGGTTGTTTAGATATTCCTTATCTTGCATTATCCAAAAGAGAGATATTTCTTTAATATGCACAGCAATCACCAATGTCTACATGTAGCTGAAAAGAAATTCTAACTACTGATGCCTAAGATTTTTTTGCATTTAGCAGGAGAAGGCAAAGTTTTTTGGTCTCAAGAGATTACAGGAAGAACACCTTCCATGGTAAGTCCTAACAAGCACCCTTCTGCATCCAACATCAGCCTTCTTATGGGTTTTTCTATCTATGCATGTGCTTAATTCTTGGAAGCAAAGTATAAACAAATGCTCATAAACAATGCATGGAAGCTTCAGATCATGCTCCTCTTCTCTTTTTCCTGTAATCTTTCGTTAATGACATCTTGAATGAGGGCTTTGCAGCTGATATTAGGATGTGACATGACAGCTATGAAATCTGTAGGAGAGTTGTCTACATCGAATAGGTCGTCCGATATCGGTAGGACGGAGATGCCAGGGGAGACTGAGGGAACCGTGTGGTGATCCAAGTCAATATGAATTGTGGTGCCCAGCTTTGGTCCATGTGGCCCTGCCATGGGCATGGAACCAACACCAATCCGCAGTTTTCTGTGCCAGTAGATATGTACCTCGTTTGCATTAAGTGTAGAAGTCAAATTAATAGAATATTAAAGGCTCTGATGTGATTTACGTAATTCCACTGATTTTTAAGTCAAAAAGCAAATGTCGACTTTTTTTTTTCTTAGCTTTTAAGTAAAACGTGAGAAAAATTGTATTAGATCAATGACTTAACCGAATCAAATGTAATTTAAAATAAAATTATTTAATTTAATTAATTTATTAAATTTATTGATTCATAAAATTTCATTTAATTAATTTGTTTGATCAATTTTTAATTTTAAATTTTTTAAATTAAATTAAAAACTAATTTAATACATATTAATATATTTATATTATTATTATTAATTTTTATTTTATATTTTATAATTATAAATAAAATTTATAAAATTTTAATATTATAATTTATATAAAATAAAATTTTAATTTTTTATCCAAAATCGTGAATTGACCAAATCAAATTGATATTTGATTGATTTAGTCATTCTTTATATTTGATTAATTTTAAAAAATATTGAATATATTTAGTGCATGTTTGGCTTAACTTTTTTTTTCAACTTATTTACTTTTTAAAAGTAAAAGCCATATCAAACATGATCTTTTGAGAAACTCTTAAAAAAAAATTTTTTTTTTAAGAATAAAATTTATAAAAAAAAGCTTCAAAGAGGAGCTTTTTCTTCTCTTCTTTTAAAAATACAAGAGAATTTTTATTTTTATTCAAAAAATATCCTCATTTATTAAAAATAATTACAATATTACTCTCTAAAAAAAATACCTTCTATGATAATTTTAACAAAAATTATAATTTATAAAAAAAAAATTATCAAACAACTTTAACTTAATTTTAAAAGTTATTATTTTTCATAAGAACTTCATAATAGCTTTTAAATTAGAAAAAAATCAAACCAAACAAGCTCTTAGTCTACTCTAAAAATATGATAGACCAAACAGACATGAAAAACGAAAGCATTGGCTGTTAAGATTTCACGAGCAAGTTCTAAGTTTTTCATTTTTTTTCTTTATCGCTTTCTATGACTTATGGAAGTTTATCAATTATTTTGACAGGGCACCATCACTACTAGAATGTAGGAAAAATGAACTGCAAATAGATAATCAAGGCGACCAATTGTATGATTCCTGCAACTTACACGCCAAGACAGCACCCATTAGGAAATAGAATCATCCTTTTTGATGAATATGTGTATTGCCGAAATGAATTTGAAGTGGTGAACGTAAACAATATGAAATTTTGAGTAGGAAGCTGAATCCAGAAAGTTAAGTAAAGAAGAACGAAGGGGCAGTTACAGTAATACCAATATTTTACATTAAAGAACGAAAATTTAGTATTGCAAACCAAAATTTAACTATCATATCAATCCGAAACACAAGCACACTAGCAGAAATCTGATTTCATGTGTTCTTAACCTATACAAGACATGCAAACACATGAAGACCTATCAAACTGGAAGACAAGCAGGTAGAGTATCATAAAAGCAGCTTTAGCATCTTCAAGTTTTTAACCGGATATGTCAATGGCTTTGACATCAGGTTTTTTCACTTCCACCTTAGGAACAGTAACAGTAAGAACCCCATTTTCCATGGAAGCCTTAACTTGATCCATCTTCACATTCTCCGGCAACCTAAACCTCCTCGAGAACATGCCACTACTCCGCTCCACGCGATGCCAGGTATCGTTCTTGTCTTCCTTTTCTATTTTCCTCTCTCCGCTGATTTGAAGCACCCTGTCATCCTCAATCTCCACTTTCACTTCTTCTTTCTTAAGCCCTGGGAGATCAGCCTTGAAGACGTGAGCTTCTGGGGTTTCCTTCCAGTCAATTCGGGTGTTGGCAACAGCAGAGGTTTCAGGGGCATGTCTGGTGAGTGAAGAAGGGAAAGGGAAGTCCTTGAAAGGATCCCAAACGTCAAGAGAAAAAGGATCGAAGACGCTGCTGCTTCTGTTGCCGAAGAAACTCGGGATCATCGCCATTACTCCTCCACTACAAAACAATGATCAACGAAACACTGAATTAAGTGAAATTGATAGTGTTTGATTTGCTGATTGCTTTGCCAGAATCTGACGCTGAATTCTTGACGCTACAAAGGCCGGACATGTTGGGTATTTAAAACAAGCTGAAGAAGAGTCTAGTGTATTCCCGCACTTTCTATTTTGGGCCCCGAAGAAACTTATCTTCTGGGCAAATCCAGAATGTTTGAGAATTGACTCGAAGAATCTGGACTTGTTTCGTAGAGTGGGCTTCAACTTGGGCCCGAGTCTTATTTCTTTGTTTACCTTATAGGCCAACTCTAATCAATTAATTACTTAAATATTAGCCAACTCGTTGATTTATTTCGTATTTTTTATGTTGAAAATAATTTTTTAACACAAAAATTAATAACTTAAACTCCTATAAAAGCAATTCTTCTTCTTGTTATCATTATTCGATAAATTGTTAAAATACTATTATAAAATTTAATTATCATTCTTCAAAAAAATTGTAACATTTTTACTTACAGATTACCCATAGCTCATTTACAAAAATGCACATCTCAAACATTTGAATTCTTACTTAGTTTTAAATTTTGATGTTTTTCTAAATTAACTGGAAATTAGAAAATTATAATGGAATTCGTTTTTTATTTTATTTAAAAGCTACTTGAGAAATATGGAAAGTTGCACTTTAGGCACACAAGGCCTAACGGCCATGGATAACAAAGCGCAGCCCATTTCAACATTGACGTCGATTTGAGGGCTACAACGTCGAGACCATTCAAGCAATTTCCGGAACATTCGCGAATCACAAGAGTGAAGACAAAAAGTTTTCTTGAAGCCCAAAACACAAGTACTTGAAAGTACTAGATTCCTCTTTAGCTTCTTATAAATATCAAACATGTCCTGCTTTAGCAGCATCAATCACAAAGCAACTGAGTTCGATGAGAATCTGATCAGCACCTAAAGCCTTCCCATTACGTTCAAAGAAAAGAAAATGGCGATGATTCCAAGTTTCTTTGGCAAACGAAGGGGCAGCATCTTCGATCCTTTCTCTCTTGACCTTTGGGATCCTTTCAAGGACTTCCCTTGCTCTTCTTCTTCACTTACAACTCACGCCCCTGAAATCTCTGCTTTTGCCAATACACGATTCGACTGGAGGGAAACCCCGGAAGCTCACGTCTTCAAGGCTGACCTTCCAGGGCTCAAGAAAGAGGAAGTGAAACTCGAGATTGAGGATGACAGGGTGCTCCAAATCAGCGGAGAAAGGAACGTTGAGAAAGAAGACAAAAACGACACCTGGCACCGGGTTGAGCGTAGCAGTGGCAAGTTCATGAGGAGGTTCAGGTTGCCGGAGAATGTGAAGATGGATCAGGTTAAGGCTTCCATGGAAAATGGGGTTCTTACTGTTACTATTCCTAAAGAGGAAGTGAAGAAACCTGACGTCAAAGCCATTGAGATCTCTGGTTAAAATCTTAAATATGTTTGGTGTATGCAATTATGTACTACTCGTATACATAGTTGTGAAATATAATACTGTAATCTACTAAAGTGAAATCTTCTTTATTCTAATGTACCCGTCATTTCGTTTTCTCTTCTCTGACTTTCTTTTCAGCTTCAAATAGGTAACTTCAAAAGGACCTGCCGTTCATCCCCATCCTTTGAAATGAAAAATTGATTAGCTTTCATGTTTTACACTTCCTCCCGTTCTAGCTTTGCTTTCTTTTTTAGGGTTTTAGCTCTGATAGGTTCATTTCTTCAATGTATCTCAAGCAAATCTCATACAGATCTTCTAGCGGCTACAATTATGAACGGGGAAGCATGAAATATTGAAACATCATTTGACTCGAACTCCATCAGCAGCCGCAATCTCCTCAATGCGGCAAATTAACCCGTATTTGTATTAATTAAAAATAAAAAAGAAAACTGTTAGAAACAAAGTTTTCAAAGGTTAAGACCTTTTTAAGATTGGATTTGGAATTGATTTCCAAGTGAACAAGGAGCACGAAGAAGGGAAAAGAAAGAAAAACAGGCCAATTAGTGTCAATTAAGGTTAAAAGGTGAGCTAGCCGTAACATATGCGAACGGCGAGCAGGGTTACTTTACTTTCAACCTAGCCTCCCCCAAGTTCTCAAGTTAAGCTGTAACTTAATTGACCAAAAGAAAGATATATTTGTTTTTGCATACAGGAATAGTATCAGAGTAGGTAACTTGTTACTAGCTGGTTCATGGACTTCCTGCATAGAAGAAGAAGAAGCGGGATAGGTTCACAAACAAGTCAAATCTATTCTATTCCCAATCCTCTTCAATAATTTCCCAGATTTCCTCCTCTTTTGTCACCTTGCAATTTCTAAAGATAAACATCATACCGCGGAGTATGATGTGTTGAAAGAAAGGCTTAAACCATATTCATCTGGAGAACACATATTCACATTTACACAAGCAACAACCTATGTTGCAGTCGATTGAAAAAAGAACAGAGACAGATGTGGATGAACAAGCATCAGTTGCCACAAGTCGATTAAACAAAAAACAGAGATAGATGTGGACCTAAAGGACATGGGATATTATTAAAAATTTATACTTCCTAGGTGATTTGGAAGAATTTAAGCTTGATGTCAACAAACCAGCGACAAAATGTTCCTAGAAGCATTTTTATGTATTAGAAAGTATTAAATTTTGCTAGGCTTATTAGACACATGCTTCAGATAAATGATGACCTCTTTGTAACTAAAAGATCAAGGGTGATATGATGTAAGAAATCTTCCACTGGTGGAAACAGACAGGGTCTCCCAAATATGAAACAAACCAGTCTTGAATCTTGATAATATACATCTCAACCATGTGTATGACTGACTCTTATCAATGCCACTGCTGTTATTGGCAATGGTAGCCCTAAGCCCAACCAGGGCTGATCACCAAGTTCATATTGGAGGAACCATTTGCGTTTTTATCTGGTATCAGCTTGCTAAACCGAACTCTCTGATATTATGCCTTTGTCAAGGATTACAGAGTTGACTAAGATGGAAAAACTACGAAATCTGAGGATGAGTCTTGATTTGTACATATCAGTAACAATTCTGCTTTGGTATTTTGTTCTTGCACTTCTATTTTTGAAGTTTCTATAATTTAACGGAAATTCAGTCATTCATCCCTGAATTCAGTATTAAGAAACTTCTTTAAAATTCAAGTTGTCACAGCCCACATCATGGATGAGAAGAGAACATGTCACGTTTCAAATGGAAATGGCCTCAAGCATTTTATAATTCTCCAATTCTAGACCGGGTTGCTTTGTATATTTCGCTTACGCTCGTTGTGATATGAAATTACATTTATTGTTGGATAATTTGTTCATAAAAACGTAATTGCTCCAACCAAAATCCACAATTTCACAAACAAGGAAGAAAGGTGAATGTATGTTTTGACAATATTTCTTTTATTTCCTACATAGCTGAAGTTCAGAACTACTCACAGTCCATACAACAACATGGTATCACACACAATTGGTACAAAACCCTCAGCTGAGGAAGATATAGACACTCAATTCATAACTCACGAACTTTTTTGTTTTCCTATTAAAGTAGTTACTTTGAGTAATCTGTCGCAAGAGAGAGAGGCCTTCCAAACTAAACTTCAACTTTTTAGCCTGAAATCTCAATAGCCTTAACATCATCAGGCTTTTTCACCTCCAGTTTTGGAACAGTTACAGTAAGCACCCCATTTTCCATAGAAGCCTTGATACTGTTCGATTGAAAAACTTAATTTAAAAAACACGAAAAACTGAACAAGTGTTCAATTGCTGATTGCTTCCGAGAATCTGATACTGAATTCTTGATGCTGTGAAGGCAGGACATGTTGGGTATTTAAAACAAGCCGAAGAGGAATCCAGTACATTCCCAGACTTTCTCCTTTGGGCCTCCAGAAACTTAAAAGTGGCAATTCAAGAATGTTTGAAATTGACCTGAATGATCTGAACTTCTTTTGCAGAGACTTGCAAACATAGGCTTCAAATTATTGCGAATTTTGAGGTTGAAATATTGCGAATTTTGCATCAATATGAACGTTATTAAATATATATATATATATATATATATATATTACAAATTATAAATTTAGTCTTATGTTTTATTTAAGTTTTGTTGAATTTTATCTTTATATAATAATTTATATTTCTAATAACGTAAAAATTGTTCTATTAAAAATATTGATATGATTTGACTAAATTAATATAGTATTGATCAAGTTAATATGACATTTTTCGTTGATGTGATAAATTAAACTAATAAGATTCTAGCTCAATGATACAATTGCAAAAATATCATACCACATCTCATGTCATGGACCTTAAACAATGTTTTCAAAGTTTTGTTTGAAATATAAAACCCAATTTCTGCGTTCAAAAAAAAAAAAGAAAAAAAGAAAATCCAAAACGTACGCAAATGCTTTGTTTCTTAAATTTTCTTTTATAACTAAACTCCATTTTGAACAAATAGATCATGTGTAGAGTGAGTATTAATCAGTTTCAATCAAATAAATTGAACGAATTTAGTTAATTTAATTTGATTTGTTTGGTTTTTTATTAATCAATTCAATTTATTCGATTATTTTAATTGATTTTCAGTGTTCAAAATTTACAACTGAATTAATTTAAAAATTAATCATTAGTATACATTTTTACGTATACAATATACTACTCTGTATAATTCTGTGTGTATATTAAATTATACATTAAATATATATGTACATTTTGCATATAAGTTTATTCTTTTTTTTTTTAACTTTTAAATGTTAAATGAATGAGATGAGTTAAAATAATATCTTATAATTTAGTTATTTTTATGTTTTAGTCATCAGAAGACAACAAATGTCTAATGTGAAACTTTGTTGGTCAAAGGCAAAGATAACATGTGCAAAAGAAAAGAAAAAAGAGAAAAAGGCAAAGATAGCAAGACTGATTGAGGTTGAAATATTACGAATTTTGCATCAATATGAACGTTTTTAAATATATATATTTCAAATTATAAATATAGTCTTATGTTTTATTTAAGTTTCGTTGAATTTTATCTTTATATAATAATTTATATTTCTAATAACGTAAAAATTCTTCTATTAAAAGTATTGATATGATTTGACTAAATTAATGTAGCGTTGATCAAGTTAATATGACATTTTTTGTTGATGTGATAAATTAAACTAATAAGATTCTATCTCAATGATACAATTGCAAAAATATTGATATGATTTGACTAAATTAATATAGTATTGATCAAGCTAATATGACATTTTTCGTTGATGTGATAAATTAAACTAATAAGATTCTAGCTCAATGATACAATTGCAAAAATATCATACCACATCTCATGTCATGGACCTTAAACAATGTTTTCAAAGTTTTGTTTGAAATATAAAACCCAATTTCTGCGTTCAAAAAAAAAAAAAAAGAAAATCCAAAACGTACGCAAATGCTTTGTTTCTTAAATTTTCTTTTATAACTAAACTCCATTTTGAACAAATAGATCATGTGTAGAGTGAGTATTAATCAGTTTCAATCAAATAAATTGAACGAATTTAGTTAATTTAATTTGATTTGTTTGGTTTTTTATTAATCAATTCAATTTATTCGATTATTTTAATTGATTTTCAGTGTTCAAAATTTACAACTGAATTAATTTAAAAATTAATCATTAGTATACATTTTTACGTATACAATATACTACTCTGTATAATTCTGTGTGTATATTAAATTATGCATTAAATATATATGTACATTTTGCATATAAGTTTATTCTTTTTTTTTAACTTTTAAATGTTAAATGAATGAGATGAGTTAAAATAATATCTTATAATTTAGTTATTTTTATGTTTTAGTCATCAGAAGACAACAAATGTCTAATGTGAAACTTTGTTGGTCAAAGGCAAAGATAACATGTGCAAAAGAAAAGAAAAAAGAGAAAAAGGCCAAGATAGCAAGACTGATTGAGGTTGAAATATTACGAATTTTGCATCAATATGAACGTTATTAAATATATATATTTCAAATTATAAATATAGTCCTATGTTTTATTTAAGTTTCTTTGAATTTTATCTTTATATAATAATTTATATTTCGAATAACGTAAAAATTTTTCTATTAAAAGTATTGATATGATTTGACTAAATTAATGTAGCGTTGATCAAGTTAATATGACATTTTTTGTTGATGTGATAAATTAAACTAATAAGATTCTATCTCAATGATACAATTGCAAAAATATCATACCACATCGCATCATCTCAAATATGTAAAATTTTGAATGGTAAGAGTACGGATTTTTGTTATAAAATTTTGAGTGCTTCTGTTTCTGAAATTCTCATTCAAAATTTTCACCAAAAACCATGAATTAAAAACTTAATTATACCAGATGAAAGCTGTCATATATAAATCATATAGCAACATTAGTTGATAGCTTAACAAAGAAAAGTATTGCTAATTAAGAAAATTAAACTTCCACTAAATTGCTGACTGACTGTGGTGTACATATGGAACACAAATACTTATTTAGCAGCCAAACTAGTTTTATTTAAGAGTAGATTATACGTCCACTTTTAACCAGTCATGGATGCTTTTCTGAAACTTTAATGAAGAAACCATTTGTAAATTCCAAAACAGGTGTACGGGCCACGTCTCCTCCCCTGATCTTGGTGAACCTATTATTAAAACATTATATATATATATGAAAAAAGAGTATATTAGATATACTTATTATAGTGATATATAATTAAAATTATAAAAGTATTGTAATATTGTTTTGAGTATGATCACAATAACTGACAAATTTAGATACTGATTAATGAGGAATATCTTTCTTTGTTCTTTAGAAAAAAATCAAGAATACATATATGCTGATTAATCACTTGGTACAATTGTAATTTGACTACATACTTTACTATATGCACTATACGGCAGATTATTAGATATTTTATCAAAAATGAAAGATTAATTAGTATGTCAATTCATAGCATCTATAGTATATAATAAATAAGTATATGATTGATAAATTAGTAGAAAAGTAAATAATTGTAAGAGTAAAAATTTAATAGTAGTATAGTAAAGATATAAACCTGTATTTGGTAACCCAAACATGTAAAAGGACTGCCATCAGAACCTTGCTGAACTCTGCTCCTGCACATGTCCTATTCCCTCCTCCAAATGGTATGAAGTTCTTCGCCGTTGAAATGCTTCCCATGTTCTTTAATTAAAAGATTTGCAGATTATGAGAAAAGAGAAATATTTCCTTATTACAATTACTATAACTTACAAAAGTCTCAATCAACTATAGGAATACTTTAATTTTCTACTATCTTTGTGTTTATATGTGTTAATTAAGGTTCTGTTTAATTATGGAGTAATTATTTTTATTTTAAATTTTTATTAAATATTAAATTTAAAATAAAAAATAAAAATATCTATCAAATGAATCGATTACAAATTTAATTCAGCTAGAAAAACTTGGAAAACGATGTAATATTAATATATATGTATATATATATTATATCACTTTCACAAAAATATATATATTTATATTATCTACCTTCCATCTTGAAGGATTGAAGGTAAGAGGATCTTTATATGTATTAGGGTTAAGTTGAAGCGCTGCGGGTACAACCAAAAGGTTCCAACCTTTTGGTATAGTATAACCTGCAATAAAAGAAACATTTCATTCATAAAATTATATGTTTGTAATATATTTAACCATACAAAATAAATAAATTAATTTATTTTTTAAACAATAATCATACCATTAATGTGAATATCAGCTATAACCCTTCTCAAGATTCCAGGAGCAACACTTCCTATTCGAAGTGTTTCGTTTATGACCTAATAATAAAAAAAATTAAATGTGACTTCCATAGAAAGATTTTAAAAAAGCAATCAATTTTGCTTTTTTGGAAAAAGTTGCCAAAATTGGCAAATAACTTACGTAATGAGTAAAAGTCATAGATTTGTATTCCTCCCATGAAAGTCCAAGACTGGTGTCTTCTCTTTTCTTTAGAATTTCCTCGTGCTCCTCCTGATCAAATCATACAAAAAAAAAAAAAAAAAGAATCAAGGTTTTCTGCATAAAACGATGAAAATTTTTGTAATATAAAAATTAATCATTCGATGATCTTATTTTGGGTAATTAATCACTAACAGTTAATTGTTGCAAAGCTGATGGGTTGTCCAATAGATACTTAATGGCTAAAGTAGCAGTCGAGGAAATAGTCTCAACGCTGGCAAGGAGGAGACCAAACATAAGGCTGACGGCAAATTCCTTCGTCAAAAATGCTTCCTTTCCCATGTCTTCCACTATTTGGCCAAGAAAATCTCCGTTATTGCAACCTTGGGAATAGGACTTCCTTCTCTCTTCTAGTAGCTCCGATAGTATCTTTTCTACTTTTCGTTGCGTCTGCATATATATATATATATATATATTTAGTAGATGAAACTATATCTTTTGAAGATTTTAAAATTTTGCTGTAAAATTTAGAAAGTTATAGTAGATGTAATAGAGATGATTAACCTTTATACATTTGTAGAAAGCAGTCCCAGGGATGTACAAAGGGAATGTCATAAGTCCTTGCAAGAAGCTACATAAATATTCACTTAAATTTTCCTTAGATTTTTCCAATTCATAACTCATCAGAATTTTTGAAGTAAATCCAAGTATCATCTGCAAAATGCGATAAAATTAGCAAAACAAAAAAAAAGAAAAGAACTAAGTACACATCATAATAATAAGTCAGCCTTGGTTTAGCAGTTTCTACCCCTGCTCCTCCAACAGATGTCTATAAGGTTCATATTGTTTCATTAACATTATTAATATTTTACTATGAACTGTGTTTGGTTACGGTAAAATTACTTACGGCAGCACTTTGGCCTTTTACAGCTACCTCTGTCTGCTTCGTCCACTCATGCAATCCATGGTTTATGACATTCTCAGCCTGCCACAACAGCTTTTCTTTGAGAGCCTCAGGGCCAAAGTGACTCAGAATCACGCGCCTCAGATACTTGTGCACGTAACCACCTTCATTTGCATTTCCTTTGTGAACCAGGTTCGCAAAGGAATCCATGTAATATAGTTCCACAAGTTTTTCTTCTTGTTGAAGCACGAAATAGTTGAAATCAGGATCTAACGACACAACCACTGGTCGACCTGCTAAACTTGTCTTGAACAATGAACCGTATCTAGTAATTGAGAAATGAAGGATTTACCAATCCATATTTATATACCAAACAATAGTTTAAAATGATGGAAGTTTTCAATTTTCGCATGTTGAATGATTAATTACCTTTCCATTCTTTCCTTAATAAAAGGATGGATGTCTATGGACTTGCACGTGACAAGAAAATTAAGAGTCTCCCCTATAAGTGGAAGTCCCATGGAACCTGGAGGTAGTCTGCCATTACAACTAGGGTTCCTCCACCAAGAAATCCAAGTTGTCACACTTACAACAAGGAAAGATACGACAAAAAGCCAAAGAGACCACACCTCCATTGGATCGCTCAAGTGGCAAACAGGAATGAGATGAGAGCACAAATAACAGACAGCTAATTGGGGTTGCACTTTGTTTTGGGCTTTTGTGAAGAGAGTGCTACTCCTTATATACAAGTCCGTGATGATTTTGATCTTTGTTAATTGACAGTTTTCTCCCTAATGGATTGAATTATTGTTCAAAAATATGGATATATATATATATATATATATATATATATATTTATATTTATCAAGCTTTGATTACTGTAATTAATTAGTCAGACTTTTAGCAATGTAGAGCGTAATTAGTCAAAGATGATATAATTTTTCAAACGAATAACGTCATGTTATTGCCAAAAGTAGTAGTTGGTTGAATTTATTTATTTATTTATAGTTTGATGTTGCAAACAATTCGTTGAATTTAAGGAAAAGAACATTGTACCCATCACACATGGACATGGATGTCATGGACCTTAAACAATGTTTTCAAAGTTTTGTTTGAAATATAAAACCAACTTTCTGCTTTCAAAAAAAAAATGAAAAAGAAAGAAAATCCAAAACGTACGGCAAATGCTTTGTTTCTTAAATTTTCTTTCATAACTAAACTCCATTTTGAACAAATAGACCATGTCTAGAGTGAGTATTAATCAGTTTCAATCAAATAAATCGAACGAATTTAGTTAATTTAATTTGATTTGTTTGGTTTTGTATTAATCAATTCAATTTATTCGAATATTTTAATTGATTTTCAGTGTTCAAAATTTACAACTAAATTAATTTAAAAATCAAAATTTACAACTAAATTAATTTAAAAATTAATCATTAATATATTTTTTTATGTATACAATATACTAATCTATATAATTCTGTGTGTATATTAAATTATGCATTAAATATATATGTACACTTTGCATATAAGTTTATTCTTTTTTTTTTTTACTTTTAAATGTTAAATGAATGAGATGAGTTAAAATAATATCTTATAATTTAGTTATTTTTATGTTTTAGTCATGAGAAGACAACAAATGTATAATGTGAAATGTTACTGGTCAAAGGCAAAGAAAACATGTGCAAAAGAAAAGTAAAAGGAGAAAAAGGCAAAGATAACAAGACTGATTGAGGTTGAAATATTGCGAATTTTACGTCAATATGAACGTTATTCAATATATATATATTTCAAATTATAAATTTAGTCTTATGTTTTATGTAATTGTCGTTGAATTTTATCTTTATATAATAATTTATATTTCTAATAACGTAAAAATTCTTCTATTAAAAGTATTGATATGATTTGACTAAATTAATGTAGTGTTGATCGAGTTAATATGACATTTTTTGTTGATGTGAAAAAGTAAACTAAAAAGATTCCAGCTCAATGATACAATTACAAAAATACCATACCACATCTCATCGTCTCAATTATATAAAATTTGACTAAATTAATGTAGCATTTTAGTCAAGTTAATATGACATTTTTCTATTGATGTGACAAACTAAACTATCAAGATTCTAGCTCAATGATACAATTGCAAAAATATCATACCACATCTCATCATTTCAACTATATAATTTCTAACTTTAGAATAATCTCAATTCTATGAACATTATTAAATATATATTTCAAATTATAAATTTAGTCTTATGTTTTATTTAAGTGTAGTTGAGTTTTATCTTTATATAATAATTTATATTTCTAATAATGTAAAAATTCTTCTATTAAAAGTATTGATATGATTTGACTAAATTAATGTAGTATTGATCGAGTTAATATGACATTTTTTGTTGATGTGAAAAAGTAAACTAACAAGATTCTAACTCAATGATACAATTACAAAAATACCATACCACATCTCATCGTCTCAATTATATAAAATTTGACTAAATTAATGTAATGTTTTAGTCAAGTTAATATGACATTTTTCTATTGATGTGACAAACTAAACTATCAAGATTCTAGCTCAATGATACAATTGCAAAAATATCAAACCACATCTCATCATCTCAACTATATAATTTCCAAGTTTAAAATAATCTCAATTCTATGAACGTTATTAAATATATATATTTCAAATTATAAATTTAGTCTTATGTTTTATGTAATTGTCGTTGAATTTTATCTTTATATAATAATTTATATTTCTAATAACGTAAAAATTCTTCTATTAAAAGTATTGATATGATTTGACTAAATTAATGTAGTGTTGATCGAGTTATTATGACATTTTTTGTTGATGTGAAAAGTAAACTAACAAGATTCTAACTCAATGATACAATTACAAAAATACCATACCACATCTCATCGTCTCAATTATATAAAATTTGACAAAATTAATGTAATGTTTTAGTCAAGTTAATATGACATTTTTCTATTGATGTTACAAACTAAACTATCAAGATTCTAGCTCAATGATACAATTGCAAAAATATCAAACCACATCTCATCATCTCAACTATATAATTTCCAAGTTTAAAATAATCTCAATTCTATGAACGTTATTAAATATATATATTTCAAATTATAAATTTAGTCTTACGTTTTATTTAAGTGTCGTTGTATTTTATGTTTATATAATAATTTATATTTCTAATAACGTAAAAATTCTTCTATTAAAAATATTGATATGATTTGACTAAATTAATGCAGTGTTGATCAAGTTAATATGACATTTTTCGTTGATGTGATAAATTAAACTAACAAGATTCTAGCTCAATGATACAATTGCAAAAATAACATACCACATCTCATCATCTCAATTATATAAAATTTGACTAAATTAATATAGTGTTTTAATCAAGTTTATATGACATTTCTTTGTTGATGTGACAAACTAAACTATCAAGATTCTAGCTCAATGATACAATTGCAAAAATATCATACCACATATCATCATCTCAACTATATAATTTCTAAGTTTAAAATAATCTCAATTCTAACTATTTAATTTTTTTTTTTGAAATTGCGAAAAGGAGATTCGAATTTGCTCTTCAAGCAAATGAATCATATACCAATTAATGAGTCAAATACTCGAGTGCTTCTAACTATCTAAATTTGATACTATATAGTATCAAAATCTATACCAAACCATTGAAACAAAATAAAAAATCTATACTCTTGTTTTCAACTTCAAAAGTCATTGAAACAAAAAACGCCAAGGCAATGGCTAATAGCTTCATATATGTCATGCAAAAACAAAGAAATTCAATAACTTTAAAGTTAGAATTGCTTCGTCTATGTCATGCCAAAATATAATTATGCATCTCATGATAACATTCTCATGTTGAAGCTTTTTCTTCTCTTTCTTGGCTTTAGTTGCAACATTTTCTTGTGTTGAGTATAGAATATTGAAACAAAAATATATAAAGTGAGTATAGAATCTTTCTTGGTTTTAGTTGCAACATTTTCTTTTGTTGAGTATAGAATATTGAAACAAATATATATAAAGTGAGTATAGAATATTGAAAAAAATGAAGTAACATAAAGTAATTATTTACTTACAAGTTACCTTGAGTCGAGATAGTCCATTGTTAAGGTCTTGGTATAAACTAATCCGCCCATGTTTTTCGCTTGTTTTTTTTTTAACTCTTCTTGTTGGTTCACCATTTTTCTTCATGATGAAACACAATCTATCATTAAACCAGATTGCTCTCTTAATAACAGTATCAATATTAACATATAGAACTAGAAATTTCATATCTAGATACCTTGTAAGGATTTTTACTTGCTGTATAAGTATTAGTGTCAACAAGAAGTTGTTCTTTTGGTGTATTTTTGCCCATTGTTCTCCTATTTCGAGGCCTTATTAACTTAATTATGGTTTCAAATTAATGGTTTACTCACATCAAATTTGATTAACAAAAAAAGAACCTCTGGTTTTGAAGAAATTGTTCAATTTTATCTTTGCTTACCATTTTTTTATTAAAGTTGCAGAGCCGATTTTTAGTTGCAAGCCTGGTTTGTTCTTTTGGTTATCTCTCTTTTGCTTAGGTTTTTTGAGGTGTTTTTCAGCTATGTTTTAAAAACAATAATTGTGTGTTAATTCACTAAATATGGTTATAAACTGGTGCATTTAGTTCTAAGCTTTTCGTTTTTGCATGCAGATATAGTATCAGAATCACACTTAGTAGGTAACCTGTTACTAGCTGGTTCATGAACTTCCTGCACGGAAGAAAAAAACAGGATAGGTTCACAAAAAAGTCAAATCTAATCCAGATTCTCTTCAGTAATTTCCCAGATTTCTCCTCTTGTCACCTTACAATTTCTAAAGATGAACATCAAACTGCTGAGTATGATGTGTTGAAAGAAAGGATTAAACAAAAGGAGCCACTATAAACTATATTCATCTGGAGAACACATATTCACATTTACACAAGCAACAACCTATGTTGAAGTCGATTTAACAAAGAACAGAGACAGATGTGGATGAACAAGCATCAGTTGCCAGAAGTAAATACATTGAAGTCGATTAAACAAAAAACAAAGATAGATGTGGACCTGAAGGACAAGGGATATTATTAATATTTATACTTCGTCGGTGATTTGGAAGAATTTAAGCTTGATGTCAACAAACCAGCGACAAAATGTTCCTAGAAGCATTTTTATGTATTAGAAAGTATTAACTTTGCTTCAGATATGCTTCAGATAAATCATTACCTCTTTGTAACTAGAGGTTCAAAGATGATACGATGTAAGAAATTCTTCCAGTGGTGGAAACAGATAGGGTCTCCCAAAAAATGAAACAAACCAGTCTTGAATCTTGATAATAAACGTCTCAGTTAGATGTATGACTGACTCTTATCAATGCCACTACTGTTAACCATGGCTGATCAACAAGTTAATATTGAGGAACTGTGGGCGTTTTCATCCAGTATCAGCTTGCTACACCTAACTCCCTGATATTATGGCTTTGTCCACGAGTACAGAGTTGACTAAGATGGGAAGACTACGAAATCTGAGGATGAGTCATCACACACAATTCGTACAAAACCCTCGGCCGAGGGAGATAAGAGACACTCAATTCGTAACTCACGAATTATTATCTACATAGCAGAAGTTCAGAACTACTCACAGTCCATACAACAACATGGTACCACACACAATTCATACAAAACCCTCAGCTGAGGGAGACACTCAATTCATAACTCACGAACTTTTCTGTTTTCCTATTAAAGTAGTTACTTTGAGTAATCCGTCGCAAGGGCGAGAGGCCTTCCAAACTCAACTTCAATTTTTTAGCCTGAAATCTCAATAGCCTTAACATCATCAGGCTTTTTCACCTCCAGTTTTGGAACAGTTACAGTAAGCACCCCATTTTCCATAGAAGCCTTGATCTGATCCATCTTGGCATTCTCAGGCAATCTGAACCTTCTCATGAACTTGCCACTGCTACGTTCCACGCGATGCCAAGTGTCGTTCTTGTCTTCCTTCTCTATGTTCCTCTCTCCAGTTATATGAAGTACTCTGTCATCTTCAACCTGCACTTCAATTCTTCTTTCTTGAGCCCTGGAACATCAGCCTTGAAGACGTGAGCTTCTGGGTTTCCTTCCAGTCAATCCGGATGTTGACAAAAGCCGAGGTTTCTGGGGCATGTGTGGTGAGTGAAGAAGAGAAAGGGAAGTCCTTGAAAGGATCCCAAACATCAAGAGAGAAAGGATCGAAGACGCTGCTCCTTCGGTTGCCAAAGAAACTTGGGATCAACGCCATTACTTTTCCACTATAAAACAGTGATCAACGAAAAACTGAATAAGTGTTCGATTGCTGATTGCTTCCGAGAATCTGATACTGAATTCTTGATGCTCCGAAGGCAGGACATGTTGGGTATTTAAAACAAGCTGAAGAGGAATCTAGTACATTCTCAGACTTTCTCTTTTGGGCCTCGAGAAACTTAAAAGTTACGGTAATTCAATAATGTTTGAGAATTGACCTGAATGATCTGAACTTCTTTTGTAGAGACTTGCAAACATTGGCTTCAAATTGGACCCGAGCCTTGTTTACTAGTATAACTTATTAGCCGACTATCAGAAATTAATTCATAAAATATTTTGCCAGGCCAAACGGACCATAGAAAACAAGCGCAGCCCATTTAAACGTTGAGTGGAAAAAAGTCGAGACCATTCAAGCAATTTCTGTAACATTCGCTAATTACAAGAGTGAAGACAAAAAGTTTTGTTGAAGCCCAAAACACAAGTACTAGAAAGTAATAGATTCCTCTTTAGCTTCTTCTAAATGTCCAACATGTCCTACTTTAACAGCATCGAGAAAACAGCAACTGAGTTCGATAGATCTTATCAGCAACTAAAGACGTCTCATTACATCAAAGTACATCATCAATTTTTACTTTCACAAAGAAGAGAAAATGGCGATGATTCCAAGTTTCTTTGGCAATCGAGGGAGTAGCATCTTCGATCCTTTCTCTCTTGACCATTGGGATCCTTTCAAGGACTTTCCATTCTCTTCTTCTTCACTCACAGCACCTGCCCCTGAAACCTCTACTGTTGTCAACACCCATATCGACTGAAAGGAAACCCCGGAGGCTCACGTCTTCAAGGCTGACCTTCCAGGGCTCAAGAAAGAGGAAGTGAAGGTCGAGATTGAAGATGACAGGGTGCTCCAAATAAACAGAGAGAGGAAATTTGAAAAGGAAGACAAGAACAACACCTGGCATCGGGTTGAACGTAGCAGTGGCAAGTTCATGAGGAGGTTCAGGTTGCCGGAGGGTGTGAAAATGGATCAGGTTAAGGCTTCCATGGAAAATGGGGTTCTTACTGTTATTGTTCCTAAAGAGGAATTGAAGAAACCTGAGGTCAAAGCCATTGAAATTTCTGGTTAAAATCTTAAACAGTTTTGGTGCATGCAACTATGTTGTATTGTATACATCATTGTGATGTATAATACTGTAATCCACTAAAGTAAAATTTTCTTTACTTTAATTTACTTGTCATTTCGTTTTCTTTTCTTTAATATTCTTTTCAGCTTCAAAGAGGTAAGACCTGACCATTCATCCCAACCTTTAAAAACTTTTTAACAAGGAGCACAAAGAATGAAAAAGAAAGAAAAACAGGCCAATTAGTGTCAATTTATGTTAAAAGGTTAGATTTTGTGCCTTTGGTTTTTTCTCCTTTTGTTAGTCTTTTGATGTATTTTTCAGTATTGTTTTAAAAACATTAATTTTGTGTTAGTTTTGTTAAATATGATTATGAAATGGTGCTTACAGTTCTAAGTTTTTTGTTTTTGCATACAGGAATAATATCAGAATAACGAAATAATAACAACTAACACAGTACCAAAACCGATGTTATAATAAACAAAAAACAAAAAAGATTTTATGCTCGAAAAAATTTCTGAAGTATTTAAAAAAAATTATTTTTTATATTATGTTAATTAATATAAATGTTGTTATGCATTCTCTCTTGAGTATTGGATGATAATCTTAGTTTAAAACTATTATTAACTTTCATGTTTCTGAAATTCTCATCCAAGATATTCACCAAATACCATAAAGAGTAAGAACTTAATTATATCAGAGGAAAGCTGTCATATATAAATCATACAGCAACGTAGATGATAGCTTAACAAAGGAAAGCATTGCTAATTAAGAAAATTAAACTTCCACCAAATTGCTGACTAACTGTGCTGTACATATGGAACACAAATACTTATTTAGTAGCCAAACTAGTTTTATTTAAGATTAGATTATGCGTCCACTTTTAACCAATCATGGATGTTTTTCTGAAACTTTGATGAAGAAACCATTTGTAAATTCCAAAATTGGTGTACGGCCCACGTCTCCTCCCCTGATCTTGGTGAACCTATTATTAAAACATTATATATATGAAAAAAGAGCATATTAGATATACTTATTATTGTCATATATAATTAAAATTATAAAAGTATTGTAACATTGTTTTGAGTATGATCACAATAACTGACAAATTTAGATACTGATTAATGAGGAATATCTTTCTTTGTTCTTTAGAGAAAAAATCAAGAATACATATATGCTGATTAATCACTTGGTACAATTTTAATTTGGCTACATACTTTAATATATGCGCTAAACGGTAGATTAATAGATATTTTATCAAAAATGAAAGATTAATTAGTATGTAAATTCATAGCATCTGTATTGTATAATAAATAAGTATATGATTGATAAATTAGTAGAAAAGTAAATAATCGTAAAAGTAAAAATTTAATGGTAGTATAGTCAAGATATAAACCTGTATTTGGTAACCCAAACATGTAAAAGGACTGCCATCAGAACCTTGCTGAATTCTGCTCCTGCACATGACCTATTCCCTCCTCCAAATGGTATGAAGTTCTTCGCCGTTGAAATGCTTCCCATGTTCTTTAATTAAAAGAAATGTTACCTTATTACAATTACTAGAACATACAAAAGTCTCAATCAACTATAGGAATACTTTAATTTTCCACAATCTTTGTGTTTATATGTGTTAATTAAGGTTCTGTTTAATTACGGAGTAATTGTTTTTATTTTAAATCTTTATTAAAAATTAAATTTAAAATAAAAATAAAAATATCTATCAACTGAATCGATTACAAATTTAATTCAGCTAGAAAAGTTTGGGAAAAGATGCAATGTTAACATATGTATATATATATATATATATATATGTAATATCACTTTCAAAAAATATATATACTTATATTATCTACCTTCCATCTTGAAGGATTGAAGGTAAGAGGATCTTCATATGTATTAGGATTAAGTTGAAGCGTTGCGGGTACAATCAAAAGGTTCCAACCTTTGGGTATAGTATAACCTACAATAAAAGAAACATTCCATTCATAAAATTAAATGTTTGTAATATATTTAACCATACAAAATAAACAGATTAATTTATTTTTTTAAAAAAATTATACCGTTAATGTGAATATCAGCTATAACCCTTCTCAAGATTCCAGGAGCAACACTTCCTATTCGAAGTGCTTCGTTAATGACCTAAAAACAAAAAAAAATTAAATGTGACTTCCATAGAAAGATTTCAAAAAGGAATCAATTTTGCTTTCTTGGAAAAAGTTGCCAAAATTGGCAAATAACTTACGTAATGAGTAAAAGTCATAGATTTGTATTCCTCCCATGAAAGTCCAAGATTGGTGCTTTCTCTTTTCTTTAGAATTTCCTCATGCTCCTCCTAATCAAATCAAACCCAAAAAAAAAAAAAAGAATCAAGGTTTTCTGCATAAAATGATGAAAATTTTTTCAATATAAAAATTAAACATTTGATAATCTTATTTTAGGTAACCAATCACTGACTGTTAATTGTTGCAATGCTGATGGGTTGTCCAATAAACACTTAATGGCTAAAGCAGCAGTAGAGGAAACAGTCTCAACGCTAGCAAGGAGGAGACCAAACATAACGTTGACGACGAATTCCTTAGTCAAAAATGCTTCTTTTTCCATGTCTTCCACTATTTGGCCAAGAAAATCTCCTTTATTGCAACCTTGGGAATAAGACTTCCTTCTCTCTTCTAGTAGCTGAGACATCACTTTTACTGCTTTTCGTTGAGTCTGCATATGTGTGTGTGTGTATATATATATATATGTTTAGTAGATGATACTATCTTTTGAAGATTTTAAAATGCTGTAAAATTCAGAAGGTTATAGCAGGTGTAATAAAGATGATTAACCTTTATACATTTGTAGAAAGCTGTCCCAGGGATGTACAAAGGGAATGTCATAAGTCCTTGCAAGAAGCTACATAAATATTCACTTAAATTTTCCTCAGATTTTTCCGATTCATAACTCATCAAAATCTTTGAAGTAAATCCAAATATCATCTGCAAAACGCGATAAAATTAACGAGAAAAAAAAGAAAAGAACTAGGTACACATCATAATAATAAGTCAGCCTAGGTTTAGCCGTTTCTACCCTTGCTCCTCAAACCAGTGTCTATAAGGTTCATATTGTTTCATTAATACTGTTAATATTTTACTATGAGCTGTATTTGGTTACGATAAAATTACTTACAGCAGCACTTTGGCCTTTTACAGCTACCTCTGTCTGCTTTGTCCACTCATGAAATCCATGGTTTATGACATTCTCAGCCTGACACAGTAGCTTTTCTTTGAGAGCCTCAAAGCCAAAGTGACTCAGAATTGCATGCCTGAGATACTTGTGCACGTAACCACCTTCATTTATGTTTTCTTTGTGAACCAGGTTCGCAAAGGAATCCATGTAATATAGTTCCACAAGTTTTTCTTCTTGTTGGAGAACGAAAAAGTTGAAATCAGGATCTGACGACACCACCACTGGTCGACCTGCTAAACTTGTCTTGAACAATGGACCGTATCTAGTAGTTGAGAAATAAAGTATTTAACAACCCATAATCATATACAAAGCAATAGTTCAAAATGATGAAAGTTTTCAATTTTTGCATGTTGAATGAATAATTACCTTTTCATTCTTTCCTTAATAAAAGGATGGATGTCTATGGACTTGGATGTGACAAGAAAATTAAGGGTCTCCCCTATAAGTGGAAGTCCCATGGAACCTGGAGGTAGTCTGCCATTACAACTAGGGTTCCTCCACCAAGAAATCCAAGTTGCCACACTTACAACAAGGAAAGGGATGACAAAATACCAAAGAGACCACACCTCCATTGGATCACTCAAGTGGGAAAGGGGAATGAGAAGAAAGCGCGAGTAACAGACAGCTAACTGGGGTTGCAATTTGTTTTGGGCTTTTGTGAAGAGAGTGCTACTCCTTATATACAAGTCCGTGATGGTTTCGATGTTTGTTAATTGACAGTTTTCTCCCTAATGGATTGATTTACTGTTCAAAAGTATGGATATATTGATCAAGCTTTGATTACTGTGTAATTAGTCAGACTTTTAACAATGTAGAGTGTAATTAGTAAAAGATAATAGAATTTTTTTATAATATTGTTTCAAACAAATAACGTCATGCTATTACCAAAAGTACGTATTAATTGGTTGAATTTTTTTTATATACACGTTATTGATGGTTTGAATTCATAATAGATTATATATATATTTTTTTAAAAAAGTGTTTTATATCAACCTCAAATCAATATGTATTTCAAATTTCTAACTTACATTGCAAGAGATTCTTATGACATAAACATTGGCCAGGGTGAATTAACTCTGTACAATTCAATGGATTCTAATATTGGTATACTATTGCAAACGAGTCATTGAATTCAACACAATGTTTTGAAAGTTTGTTCGAAATATAAAACCAAATTTTTACGTTCAAAGAAAAAAAAGAAAGAAAATCCAAAATGTGCAGAAAATACTTTGTTTCTTATATTTTCTTTAATAACTAAACTCTATTTTGTATAAAGTGAGAAATCAATTGAATTTAGTTAATTCAATTTGATTTGTTAGGTTTCTGTATCAATTAATGAATTGATTCAATTTGTTTGATTATTTTAAATGACTTTCAGTGTTCAATATTTACAACTGAATTAATTTAAAAATCAATCATTAATATATTTTTTATGTATACAAAATATTATATATAAGTCAGTCGGTATATTAAATTATGCATTAAATATATATATATACACTTTGCATGTAAGTTTATACTAATTTTTTTTTTTTGCTTTTAAATGTTAAATGAATTAAATGAGTAAAAATAATATCTTATACATTAGTTATTTTAATCTTTTTAGTCATGACAAGACAACAATGTATAATGTGAAATTTGACCGGTCAAGTAAAAGATAACATATGCAAAAGGTTTTTTAAAAAAAAAAAGAGGCAAAGATGACAAGACTGATTGAGATTGAAATATTGCGAAATTTGCATCCCATTAAACATATATATATATATTAAATTATAAATTTAGTTTATATTTTATTTAAGTGTTGTTGAATTTTATCTTTATATAATAATTTATGTTTTTAATATCGTACAAATTCTTCTATTGAAAATATTGATATGATTTGACTAAATTGATGTATTGTTGATCAAGTTAATGTAACGTTTTGTTAGTGCAAATGGGGTTTAGATGGAATTTAAGAATCAGTAAAATTGACTTCAAGACAAGCCTTTCAATAGACGTTATCTTTAAGACTTATTTCACTCTCACAATTCAGTATGTAAAGGGGAATAATGCGAATAGCCTCATGGATTTAATGAAGCCAACGTTTAACTTTACCTTGCACTTTACAAGAGTAGACTGCTATCAAAATGGTTGGCAACAAGCCTTTATATAGGCTTGCAAGTGTTTCTTCTTCAAGGATAGAACCCTTTTATTAAGGCACCATTTTGTCTAAAAGATATCTTTACATTTTGCCAAACTCAACTTTTCGATAAAAGTATTGTTTTTATAATCATCTTATGAAAGGACAACTATTCATTCCATAAAACATAATTTTTAAGTTATAATTTGAAACAATAACTTTTTATATTTAAACTTTTGAGCTATGGTGTTTTTTCAATTTATCTCATAACTTTTGGATGTCATTTTACGAAAAAATATAATCATTCACATGAAAACCGATCTACAATCCAATAGTCATACTATGTCACTTTATGTGACATAACCTTTGCGCTCAAGCCAATAGTCATACTATATCATTTTATGTGACATAACTTTTAAATTGAAATAGTTCTTCATTATGTGACATAACTTTTAATTTTGAAAATACACCAACACATTTTTTGTTGATGTGACAGACAAAACTAGCAAGATTCTAACTCAATGATGCAATTGCAAAAATATCAGACCAAATCTCTGTTGAGTGAGGGCTGATCATGCATCAAATGCAAATAAAATGTAGTAAAAATAAATTTAAAAATTAAATTTACGCCTCACCCTCGTAGGATCTCTTTCATGCTAAATTGAGTATATAATTAAATAAAAATAAAAGTATATGATCAGATCACTTTACCTAAATAACAAAGGTTGATGAATATTTTGTTAAATCACCAAATCAACCTTCAAAAAGCTCAACCACCTCAGTCCAGTTGTTGTAAATCAAAACTGTCCAAAGAATCCTCGTGCAACCTTTAATGGTGATCCACACCAATGAATAAGAAAATCCTTCTGTAATGATTGTGAGTGCTAAGCCTTGACAATGTGCTAGCAAAGATGAGTTTCATAAACTCAAAATCCACACAAAATTGAGGGGTTGAATACACAAAAAAAAAAAAAAATGAAGTGAATGAAAAACTATTTTTCTCCACACAATGAACAGCAAGACCAAAGAATTTCTAATGTGTAGTTCACTCCTTTTTTTTTTTTTCTTTTCAGTTGTTTTCCACTCTCTTGTTTGGAGGTTATAGCAAGGTATTTATACCTTGAATTAATTTTAAACCCTAATTACAAAACTATTTTGTAATTGCCAATTAATCCAATAATTTGATTAAATAATTTAATTAAGTTCTTAAGAAGTCCAATTAACTTAATTGTTTAATTTAATCAATTAGGCCCAATAACTTAATTAAACAATTTAATTAATTAAGCCTAACAATTTAATTAAAAAATTTTAATCAACTAGGCCTAATGACTTAATTAAACAAATTCAATCAATTAGGCCCAATAACTTAATTGTTTAATTTAATTAATTAGGGCCAATGACTTAATTAAACAATTTAATCAATTAGGCCCAATGATTCAATTAAACAATTTAGTTAATTAGGCACAACTTAATTAAACAATTTTAATCAAGTGCTTGAGAAGCTCATAACTTCTAATTTGATTAAGTCCAACTTAATCACCTCTCCCATTTTATTTTCAACATTCATTTTAGGTGTGTGACTATTAGGCTTCTAACATGTTGGCAATGAACTCAACATATAATTCTTAAGCTCAATTTGGAATTAGATAAATTTAAACTACTTTAAATTTAGCATTAATCAAGTTAACTATTTAGAGTTCATAAACCAAGATTGGGATATAGCAATCCATCATGGTCACCCAAATGTTAGAAGAGTCAAGATGGTTTGACTCAACCTTTCAGTGATCAGCCTTTCAATGTAATTCATTCCCTCATCATATATCCCGAAGATGATAAGAACGTGATACAGTGTCTATTCTTATTGATCTTCATATTCATTCTTAAAGTTTGATCATCAGCTTTATAAAGACTTATGAAACTCCTTTCATAATCTTCAATTCGCCTTGATCAAGGACTTCAATAAGCTAATATCAACCAAGAACAGCTAGGATATATCCCATGCATCACTTGGGGTGATGATTCCTAGCTTGACCACTTATTTGCCTTCACATGCTTCATGCTATACCCAAAAGCATCATATTTTGGCATCCTTGGTTAGGCACCCTTAGGGATGAAATCAAAGCATAGTACTCCACACATAAGACAACCTGATGTCTCAAGTCTAAGGAGTATTTACACAACTGACACATGAGAAGTATTGCATAGACACTTGAGTGAAATACCAAATGCACTTCTTATGGCGGGTCATATTCAGTGAACTTGCTCTCCTAAGCAAGCACCTACATCCTAGTTCCAAGTATCTATATACTTCAACTTATGAGATCAGTTGCTTACTTCTTAAGTAAGGAAGATAGAATGTACCGGTCTCTAAGTATCATTGATGTCTAGTCTCAATGATACATTGACCCAGAACATTTTGAGATTATGCTTTGATGCATAAGGATCTCATAACTGCAACCTATTACAGTTCTCTTGCAAGGCATATTAATCTCATGGACTTCATCCAATCAGACTTATAACTTATTATAATTGATGTCTTATTAATGAAGAAAAACCTTTAATTATTCAACATGAATGATGTTGTTGCATAATTGAAATAAAGCCTTAACCAATCCCAATTGGCTGCAGGACTCATCCCAACAATCTCACCATCGCAATTATATAATAATCTCAATTCTAACTATCTAAATTTGATACTATATAGTATCAAAATCTATACGAAACCATTGAAATATAAACAAAAATCTATACTCTTGTTTTCAACTTCAAAAGGCATTGAAACACAAACCAAGTCAACGGCTAATAGCTTCATATATGTCATGCAAAAATAAAAAAATTCTATAATTTTAAAGTTTGAATAGCTTCATTTATGTCATGCCAAAAGATAATTATGCATCTCATGATAACATTCTCATGTTGAAGCTTTTCCTTCTCTTTCTTGGTACTAGTTGCAACATGTTCTTGTGTTAAGTATAGAATATTGAAACAAATATATGCAAAGTGAGTATAGAATATTGAAAAAAATGAAGTAAGATAAAATAATTATTTACTTACAAGTTACATTGAGTTGAGATAGTCCATTGTTAGGGTCTTGGTATAAACTAATTCTTTCTTGATATGGCCATGTTTTTTGTTTTTGTTTTTTTTTTGTCTTTGTTGGTTCACCATTTTTCTTCATGATGAAACACAATCTATCATTAAACCAGATCGCTCTCTTAGTAACAGTACCAATATTAACATATAGAACTAAAAATTTCATATCTAGATACCTTCTTAGGATTTTTACTTGCTGTATAAGTATTAATGTCAACAAGAAGTTGTTCTTTTGGTGTATTTTTGCCCATTGTTCTCCTATTTCGAGGCCTTATTAACTTAATTATGGTTTCAAATTAATGGTTTAGTCACATCAAATTTGATTAACCAAAAAAAAAAGAACCTCTGATTTTGAAGTTGTTGTTCAGTTTTGTCTTTGCTTTTTTCCATTTTTTTTTAAGTTGGAGAGCTGATTTTAGTTGCAAGCCTGGTTTGGGGTTTTGTGCCTTTGGTTATCTCTCCTTTGCTTAGTTTTTTTGAGGTGTATCCAGCTATGTTTTAAAAACAATAATTGTGTGTTAATTCTCTAAATATGGTTAGCCCTAAGCCCAACCAGGGCTGATCACCAAGTTAAAATTGTAGGAACTGTGTGCTTTTTCATCTGGTATTAGATTGCTACACCGGACTCTCTGATACTGAGATCGGAAAAATGAAACTTGAGGAGTAAGGAATGAGTTTTGTTTTGTACATATCAGTAACAATTCTGCTTTGGTATTTTGTTTCTGCACTTGTTTCTATAATTCAATTGAAATTCAGTCATTCATCCCTGAATTCAGTTTTAAGAAACTTCTTTAAAATTCAAGTTGTCACAGCCCACATCATAGATGAGAAGAGAACATGTCACGTTTCAAATGGAAATGGCCTCAAGCTTTTTATAATTCTCCAATTCTAGACCAGGTTGCTTTGTATATTTCACTTACGCTCGTTGTGACATGAAATTACATTTATCGTTGGATAATTTGTTCTCAAAAACGTAATTGCTCCAACCAAAATCCACAATTTCACAACAAGGAAGAAGAGTAAATGTATGTATTGACAATATTTCTTTTATTTTCTACATAGCTGAAGTTAAGAACTCCTCACAGTCCATACAACAACATGGTATCACACACAATTCGTACAAAACTCTCAGCTGAGAGAGAGACACTCACTTCATAACTCGCAAACTGTTTTGTTTTCCTATTAAAGTAGTTACTTTGAGTAATCTGTCGCAGGAGAGAGAGGCCTTCAAAACTCAACTTCAATTTTTAGCCTGAAATCTCAATTGTCTTAACATCGGGATTTTTCTCCTCCAGTTTTGGAACAGTCACAGTGAGCACTCCATTTTCCATGGAAGCCTTAATCTGATCCATCTTGGCATTCTCAGGCAATCTGAACCTCCTCATGAACTTGCCACTGCTACGTTCCACACGATGCCAAGTGTCGTTCTTGTCTTCCTTCTGTATATTCCTCTCTCCACTTATCTGAAGCACCCTGTCATCTTCAACCTCCACCTTCACTTCTTCTTTCTTAAGCCCTGGAAGATCAGCCTTGAAGACGTGAGCTTCTGGGGTTTCCTTCCAGTCAATCCGGGTGTTGACAAAAGTCGAGGTTTCTGGGGTATGTGTGGTGAGTGAAGGGAAAGGGGAGTCCTTGAAAGGATACCAAAGGTCAAGAGAGAAAGGATTGAAGACGCTGCTCCTTCTGTTGGCAAAAAAACTTGGGATCAACGCCATTACTTTTCCAATATGAAACAATGATCAAGGAAAATTGAATAAGCGAAATTGAAAGTGTTCGATTGCTGATTGCTTCCCAGAATCTGATGCTGCGAAACCAGGACATGTTGGGTATATAAAACAAGCGGAAGAGAAATCTAGCATATTCTCGGACTTTCTCTTTTGGGCCTCGAGAAACTTTCTTTTGCAGAGGCTTGCAAACATTGGCTTCAAATTGAAGCCGAGTCTTATTTCCTAGTATAACTTACTGGCCAACCATAAGAAATTAATTCGTATATTATTTTACCAGGTCAAACGGTCTATAAAAAGCGGAGAGCAGCCCATTTCAATGTTGAGTGCAAAAAAGTCCAGACCATTCAAGCAATTTCTGGAACATTCACGGATTACAAGTGTGAAGACAAAAAGTTTTCTTGAAGCCCAAAACACATGTACGAGATAGTACTAGATTCCTCTTTAGCTTCTTATAAATATCCTACTTTAACAGGATCAAGAAATCAGCAACTGAGAGTTCCATATATCAGCAAGACTTCCCATAACATTCAGTACATCATCAATCCTTACTTTTACAAATAACAAAGGAATGGCGATGACTCCAAATTTCTTTGGCAATCGAAGGAGTAGCATATTCGATCCTTGCTTTCTTGACCTTCGGGATCCTTTAAAGGATTTCCCTTTCTCTTCTTCTTCACTCACCACACACACCCCTGAAACCTCTGCTTTTGTCAACACCCGTATCGACTGGAAGGAAACCCCGGAAGCTCACGTATTCAAGGCTGACTTTCCAGGGCTCAAGACAGAAGAAGTCAAAGTTGAGATTGAAGATGACAGGGTGCTCCAAATCAACGGAGAAAGGAATGTTGAGAAGGAAGACGAGAACGATACCTGGCACCGGGTTGAGCGTAGCAGTGGCAAGTTCATGAGGAGGTTCAGGTTACCGGAGAATGTGAAGATGGATCAGGTTAAGGCTTCCATGGAAAATGGGGTTCTTACTATTACTGTTCCTAAAGAGGAACTGAAGAAACCTGACGTTAAAGCCATTGAGATTTCTGGTTAAAATCTTAAAAACTTTGATGTGCTTTTTCTTTGGGTGCAATTATGTGCTTTTGTTTACACCTATTAACACTGTAACCTAATGTTCTTTATTTTAATGTAACTGTGCCTTCGTTTTCTCTTCTTCAATACTCTTTTCAGTTCTGTTTCATCCCCTAACTTTTTAATAGATAAGAATTATTAGATTTCATGTTTTACACTTCCTCCAGTCCCAGTTGGCTGTGGTGTAAAGGTTCTTGATGAATTTAATCATAAGAAAGAGATCTCAATTTCTCATTCAAGTTGAAAAATATTGTACATATGAACACCCCAATGAAGGGAACATATCGTTGGACAGAGGGGATGGTGCTATTGAAATCACTGCATATATGCAGAAATCAGACAATGATGCAGTATCAGGATCAAGACCTGCAGAAGAGAAGGCAGTTGACAATAAACCTGGTATTACACAATATGCAGCGGACAAGGCAGAGAATGCAGTTGACAGTAGGCAAGGAACTGAACAAAATGTAGTTGATATTGCAATAGTAGTATTACACCATAAATTGTAATAGGAATCATGCAGAAAACAAGAGTGACAGAAGTCTGGAAACGGCAGAACTAGAAGGAGAAATATCATATACAGCACTCTAAGAAGAAAACAATTACACAATCATCACATGTCCAATAATCCAGGAGCAAATTAAGCGTAGTACCATTGGAAGGTTTAGTCAAAGGATCATATTGTAATTAGATTTTGTCTTTCATTGTATACAATACCGTTAGAAGAATTTCCCTAATACAGAGCTTCTTCATCAAATGTACAGTCTATATAAATCTTTATTTCACAAGTTTTAACAAGTGAAATTTCTGATTTTGGCTTGATTTAATCTATACAGGGAAAGACGTAAAGGCATTTAATTTTGGCGTTTGAGTACGTTATTCCAAAATTATTTATTAAAAGCACTATAGTTATATATATAATTATGAAATAATGGCGAGAGAGATATTGAGAATTATACAATTTACTATGATTGATTCAAATATATTTATTCAAATTAGTAATTGATTGTTTCTTAGTTGTATAATGTATTATAATTTTATAATATATTTTTTATAATTAAAGAGATTTTGATGAAAAAAAAAGTCAATATTTTGCACCGTCATGACAAACAAAATTGGTAGCAATGCAATTATAGTTATTTGTATGTTAGATCTAATAGATCTTAACCATTAATGATTAATTAATTATTATTAATCAAAACGTTATTTGTTATTTCTTATATTATATGATGTTAGTGTGATAATTACGTAGAAGGTGAAAAATATTTGTTATGTTATAATTTATTATAACATATAAACAAGTCACGTCAATATCATACAATATAAAATGATATGTAACATTTTAATTAATAATAATTAAGTATTAAGTTATTACAATTTATAAACATTTTATTTTTTTTATGTAAAAATCAATTATTGTACAATTTAACATTTCTGTAATTTTTTGAAGAAAAGAGAATTCATGCATGCAAACACACTCAAACTAAAAATGTGAATCACAGATTTAAATGTAAAGAGACAAATAGAAATGAATGAGATGAAAAAAGTATATATTTTAATATACCATTTGTATATTCCAATGAATTATTGATACCAGAAGCATGGGCAATTATTTCCTGAAGTACTATGGCCATAGCAAACTTGTTTTCAATGTTTCTAGAAATGCTTTTAGATCAACTTATTTCAAAGCATAAATTTGATAAACCAAGTGGGCCTTAGGACCAACTTGATGTTGCTATAGGAGTCCAGATCATTCCGGATAATTCTCAAGTATTTGTTAATTGCCCAGAATACTTAAGTTTCTTGAGGCCCAAAACACAAGTACGGGAAAGTACTAGATTCCTGTCTGCTGCCTGAAAATACCAAACATGTCCTTCCGTCACAACATCGAGGAAAGTTGCAGGTTCTGAGAGCTCTCATCAGCAATCGAACACATCCAATATCTTTTATCCAGTTCTCCCTCAATCCTTACTTTCATCGAGCAAAAATGGCGATGATCCCAAGTTTCTTTGGCAACCCAAGGAGCTGCATCTTCGATCCTTTCTCTCTCGACGTATGGGATCCTTTCAAGGATTTCCCTTTCTCTTCTTCTTTTTCACTCACCACACACTGAAACCTCTGCTTTTGTTGACACCCGTATCGACTGGAAGGAAACCCCGGAAGCTCACGTATTCAAGGCTGACCTTCCAGGGCTCAAGACAGAAGAAGTAAAAGTCGAGATTGAAGATGACAGGGTGCTCCAAATCAGCGGAGAAAGGAATGTTGAGAAGGAAGACAAGAACGACACCTGGCACCGGATTGAGCGTAGCAGTCGCAAGTTCATGAGGAGGTTCAGGTTGCCGGAGAAAGGGAAGATGGATCAGGTTAAGGCTTCCATGGAAAATGGGGTTCTTACAGTTACCGTCCCTAAGGAGGAAGTGAAGAAACCTGATGTTAAAGCCATTGAGATTTCTAGTTAAAACCGCGGTTGGTTTATATTGAACTTGAGAGTTCTTCTTATATGTTCTGGACTTGTATGTTAAAAACATGAAATTAGATTTCTCAAGGTTTTATTTACTAATGTAAAATGTTCTTTATCAAATTGACAATACTTCCTTTGCGAGCCCATTCAAAGAACTACATTAAGCTTTTTATCTACCAAGTTTAATTAGTAATAAGGGGCACAGATACCATAATATCTTACTGAAAGCACAAGGATCTGAGTTTCAGGTCTTGTAATCAAATGAATATATCTGCTTTGTTAACTCATTCAAAGAACAGCATGAAGAACCGCCCTCCCGTAGACAAAGATCTGCTTTCTCCTTCAAATCCATGGCTTTCTTTCTTATCTCCTCTCCCTCCATATCCACCATTAGTTTTTTTATTGCTCCTTCTATATTCCCTCTCTCCAACTTATTCTGCAATTCCAGGCCTACTCTCCAAACATGACAGATGTAGTTTGAGTTCAAGACTTGGTCTCCAAAGAAAGGCTTGCATAGCATTGGTACCCCTTCACAAATACTCTCAATGGTTGAATTCCATCCACAGTGACTCCAAAATCCGCCCACTGCACAATGCGCCAACACTTCTTTTTGGGGTGCCCATTTCACAATGCAACCTCTTTCTCCCAGACTCTCCTGGAATCCATTTGGCAATGACTCAATCCATTCTGAGCCACGAACAAAACCAGGCCTAATCACCCACAAGAATGGTTGTTTACTGTTAGCTAGACCCCAAGCCGTCTCAATTAGTGCTTGCTCATCAATGCTGGCCAAGCTGCCAAAGCTTACATAGATGACAGATTTTGAGGCTTGTTTGTTAAGCCAAGAGATGCAGTTCGCATCTTCCATCAATATTGAGCTGCAGATGGTTGGAGCAAACTTGTGAAACGGTCCTATGGTGAAAATTGGAGCGGGGAAGTATTCTCTGACTTTTGACAGTGCTGCTTGTTCAAGGAAGTGGATAGTGTTCACAATGATAGCTGATGAGCTCTTCGTCCCGTTTGTCATTGCAGCTCTCACCTCTGTCATTGCATCTGTTGGATTCTGTAATAGTAATGCACGCATGTGTTGGAGCTGAAGCGATTGAAGCTCTGGCATTTCGATTTCCGAAATAGAATCTGGAATGTATAATTTAAAGAGTTTAAGGATATCAGGGATGAGTCACCAAGAGTACTTGTGTATTGAATCATATGATTGAATTTGAATAGTTTAACAAGACAGCAGACAAATATGTGTAGTTGCTGTATTGTTGAACTTAAATATGATTTAATTTTTCTCTTCTGTGCAACCTTATTGCAAGACAGAAATAAGTACTTGTGATGCCTTCAGGCTTCTGTTATAATAATATTACAGAAATTATTCCAAATAAATTATTCTTCTGCAGAATTGTGTAAATTTCAATTTCCAACGGAGTATGTAGTCATCATATATTGAGCTTAATGCAGTTAGTAACACAAGGAGAGAAGCGGGGACATCCATTTGTTTATTTTCTCATACAACGAAAAGAAGTATACCTTTCCCATCAAGATGAGGAAAGGCAGGATAGAGTAACAATGTTGCAGCTGCACTTGTACGAACACTTATCCCAGGCAGCTTCAGATCATCAGCAACAGTTTGAGCACAATACATGAGTGTATCATAGAGGATGCCAGCAGCATGATCATGGGAATCTTTCTGATGCAATATCTTTTTCATGCATTGCTGAAATGGTGCTGCACAGTTCTTGTTGAGACTTAGCATGAGACTTGCAATATCTCCATCGGAGACTTCGGATTCCGTTAGCTTATCTGATATTGATATGAAGGTGAATTCAGGGTGGTTCGAAGGGTCAGGAGAGTTCAATTCAGGGTGAACTATAGAGATTGAGAAGCCTTTTGAGTGTAAAATAGTTGCTAGCTGGAGCATGGGAGTTATGTGGCCTTGAAATGGGTACAAAACAAACACTAAATGACCAGACTTCTGTTGTTTCTCCATAGCTTTCTCTCCGAGTTTCGTGCAGCAAGTCCTAGTTTAATTTGCTGCAGCCGCAAGTTAATGGAAAATGAAACCGAAGACTTTTAGGCCATCGGAGCCAAGAGTATAGAAGAATTTAGATAGGATGCTTGGATATTAACAAATAGCGTTTCAACGCATTTAGTCCTGGAACAGGTTTCAGTTAGCAAATCAAATTTGGCAGCTTTCATCAAATGAAAGCTATGGCCTTGGAAGCTTGTACATACCTACCAATTCACTTTATCATTATTGAATGCAAGTTCGAATTTTCTTTCTTCTGACTTTTGGGAGAAAAATAGACCATATGTCCCGGTTCTTTTAACTAGACAAATTTCTCCTCCAAAGTTCAAAGACTCACCACTCAACCACCCACCCTTTCCACGAAAAATGTAACACACAGAATCTTGGATATTCAGGGGAGGTGCTTTAAGAATTGACATAAATCTGAAACACAAGGACGAGATAAGTCCCAGCATTGATGTCCAATCAAAATGGAAAAAGAGAAAAAAATTGCTTTTCTAGCTCTTTAAGTAGTAGAAAAGAAATGAATTCAAGTAAGTTGTCACTTTCCAGAGATTTCATCAATAACCAAATTAATTTTGTTCCTGGTGAAGAATAGCTAATAGTTTCTGCAGATAGAAAAACAACAGTTCACCCTCCCAACTAATAAAACCCAGTTTCTAACCCTGAGCTTGCTTTCTCTACTTGCCATCCTAGACCTTCTGAACATCCACGAGATGAAGTAAAGAAGGTGTATCCCCACAAGAACAAACATGACCATTGTCACTACATATATGGTGCTAAATTCTATAGGTGCTATGTACAAAATTGTACAGACAAAATCTGCAGACACGGCAAGTACAGCAAGCCGCAACAACAGTTTAAGAGGAAACTGACTAGTGAGCATGAGGATTATGACAACAGAAAGGAAAAATCCTATAGAGCTGAAAAATATAACAAAAAAGAACATCAGTGCATCAGATGCAATGATAGCTATTCCATTTGAATGTATTGGATCTGGATCTTCTTTTGCATTTAATTCTCGATATCCACCTGGAGGGCTAAGAACTGATTGGTAGGTCACGGTAGCAATCAGAACAGCCACCACCATAAGTGAATTTCGCATCTCTGGAGTTGAGTTTTCAATTTCTTGGGTAAAGGTAGACCATATCTTCCAGATAAACAATGATGAAACCTCCGTATATATAAATTTCCAAGGCATCAAAGGGTCGCATTTACAGCACAATTTTTCAGCTAGATTGTTTTCAGGAACATGATGACTAGTTGATAATTTTCTCCAGCTTGATAAGAATCAAAATTTGTTTGTTGGTCAACTTGTTGAGTAGCAACAGTTGAGGTAACAGCTACAATTATATCTTCACTTCTAAATGCCCCTGCTTGTTGAAGCATCTTGCGAATCTTATGATCAATAGGATCGTCCAAAATTCGTCCTGAATGGAATAACATATCCAGGTCTGTGTAACCACTTCCATTGTTGGAATTCACTTCTACTTTAAAAATGCTACAAACCCCTTCTTGGTCAAGCAACAGTTTTGCTGCCTGTTGGCCAAAAGAAAACTCCAGTTATTTGCGGATAACCATCTAATGGTGATCATGTTCATTTCCATCAGTTCCATCATTCAGTTTAACAGTATTTATTTTCAAAACATTCTCAGACATTTTTTATCATAAATAAAAGCTTGTCTAAGATGTAGCAATTATCAATCCAAAAAATTGTCATTATCTTGGCATTGCAGCCATAGAGATATCATTTCCGCAGATTCCCAAAGTTTAGTAAAATTATGCTCTGACTTTAATTTCAGATACAACTATTGAAGCACAGAGAAACACACTACAGAAAAAATAAAATCATCAACTTTCCATTTTCTTGCCCAATCTAAGTTCAAGTTCTCCTCCATGGCTAATCATTTCAATTTTAAAAAGAAGATGGTTGAAAAGGTGAGGATAAAGAAGGAAATAAAGAATTCTTACTCGAAGTTGCTTCCTAGCAACTGCAATGTGTAAAATTGTGTTGCCATCATGGTCCTTTGCATTCACAAGCCTCGTTATTTCTTCAGTGTTGATCTCCTTGAGCATTCCCAAAAGTATTTCAAAAGCCTCAACTTGGTTGTTCTTCAATGCAACGTGAAGTGCAGATTCATCTTGATCCGTCAAATCAGCCTTACATTCAGGACAAGTGTTGATCAGAGCCCTCAACGCATCTACTCTCCCTGTAATAGCAGCAAAATGGATAGCTGTTCTTCCATCAGCACTCTTTTGTCGACTTAGCTCTTTGTTACTCATCAAAAGCTCTTTCACTATCTCTGTATATCCATTTGCTGAAGCCATGTGAATTGGACTAAACCCGTCCCTGTTGACCCTCTTAGCCAATGCAGGCTTCAAACTCATAATCTCTTTCACAAAATTCACACTTCCAGACGGTGCTGCAATATGCAGGCAAGTCTCTGCTATGCTGTCTAATGAGCCTCGTTCAAGAATGAGTGGATCCTCATTAAGTAGTGAATAAAACGAACTAGTATCTCCTGTTCTAGCAGCTGCATAGAGTCTCAGATCCGTTATTTGTAGTAATGGATGTGATCATATGGTTCATTTCATGCAAAATCATCATTTAAAGGGTAAATAGAGGGAAAGATAAGGAACAAGTCAAGTCAACGGCCGTAGTTAGTGGGATTGACTTCCAATTCAATGACATAGAAGGAAAGGCCAATCTAGCAGGGCCAATTATTGGATCTATGTAGCTATAGCTTGAGACTTGAATGATGATTAATCTAGTCAAGCATCTTTGTCGTGAATGAATACAGGAACGTACCAATCATCCCCACCTTGAAAGAAAATGCAGATTGTATAGACTTAAGAGCATACAAATATTAGTAATTGAAGAAGTTTTGAGAAGAAAATTTTCAAGGAAAATAGAAAAAACAAAATGAGAAGAAGACTGAATATCTGGTAATCAAAAGCAACCACAGAATAACGGTTGCATTTTCATTTACATGCTCTCAATACAAAAACTAAGATCTTTAGATTCAGCCTGGGGAGACTAAATCGGAAGAGAATTAGCTGAGCACAGAAAACGATTCATTGTTTTCTGTGCAGTGCCAATGGTAACTAAGTCAACACACCAGACATGGCTGGTAAGCCTTTAATAGAGACACTTAAAACGGCAACACTTATGCGCGTACAAAGAGAAATAAAAGAACTAGGCCTACACGACACTTGGAGATGTCGTACTACATAAACAAAAACATACAAAACAGCAAGTACATTCTTCATTTCAATACAACTGAAATAAAGACATAAAATGACATAAGGAACAACGTTTAATATTGTTAAACAAAGAAACGGCACAATATAAAACCTTTTCCTTCAAACTTCAGTATTCAGTTGGTTCCTGCCAAGTTATTTACCTGCTTCAAATCACTTTTCAACAGTAATGAACAGAGCATAAGCTATGACTTCAATTCAAGGGCATGTCATTAACTTATGATTTATCTCCATCTCATAATGTAACTAAACTCACAAAATCCGCTTTGTGAACTCATTCGAAGAGCTGTATGAAGTACCGCCCTCTCTGAGACAAATCTCTGCTTTCTTCTTCAAATCCATAGCTTTATTTCTAATCTCCACTCCTTCTATATCCACCATTAGTCTCTTTATAGCTCCTTCTATCTTTCCTCTCTCCAACTCATTATCCAATTCCAGGCCTATTTTCCACACATAACAGATGTACCTCATGTTGAGGAATTGGTCTCCGAAACAAGGCTTGCATAACATTGCTACTCCTTCGGAGACACTCTCAAGTGTAGAATTCCATCCACAGTGAGTCCAAAATCCACCCACTGCATCATGCGCTAACACCTCCCTTTGAGGTGCCCATTTAACAATGCAGCCTCTTTCTCCAACTTTCTCTTGGAAACTCTCTGGCAATAACTCGGTCCCTTCCGAGCCAAGAACCAGACCAGGCCTAATCACCCACAAAAATGGCTGTTCACTGTTGGCCAACCCCCAAGCTATCTCAACAATGTCTTGCTTACTCAAGCTGGCCATGCTTCCAAAGCTGACATAGATAACAGATTTTGGGGCTTGTTTGTCAAGCCAAGAAATGCAGTAAGCATCTTCCTTCAGTAATGAGCTGGAATTGGATGGAGCTAATTTGTGGAAAGGGCCAATAGTGAAAATTGGAGCAGGCGAGTATTCTTTAATCTTAGACAGTGCTGCTTCTTCAAGGAAATCCATTGTGTTTGCAATCATAGCTGATGATCTCTTTGTTGCATTTAACGCTGCAGCTCTCACTTCTGACATGGCGTCTGTTGGATTCTCTGACATAGCTGCAACCATTTGTTTAAGCTGAAGGGGTTGAAGCTCCGGTAATTGGTTTTCAAAGACAGACTCTGTCACATAATTTAAAATGGTATCAAGATATTAGCACCAAGTCAATGCGAAAAAAAAGTTGGTTGATTGATTTCAGATAATTTCATGCAGAGTTTAAGAGCCTATAGCTACAACCAAATACAATTACGTAATCATTCATCTGTTCTTTTATTACAGCAGAATACTTGATGCCTTTAAATTTCTGTTCTTTATTTGTGCATAATTTTCTAGAATCTAATTTCATATGGAATATTTCACCATCATAGAAACTTTTGTTGAAAAACTACTGTAAGGCGAAAAGCAGAAAAAATGAATTGGTCCACACATGCCTTGATCAGGATGAGGAATAACAGCAAAGAGCAGCATTGCTGCAGCAGTGGGACGCATGCTAATCCCTGGCAAACCAAGATCATCAGCAACAGTTTGAGCAAAGTACATGAGAGCATCATATACGATACCAGCAATACGTTCATAGGGATGCATCTCGTCCAAGATTCGCTTCAAGCATTGCTTCAATGGCGCTGCACAGTTCTTGTTGAGAGCCAAAACCAGACTCATAAAATCCCCTGGTGAGAGTGAGACTTTGGACTCAAGTAGCCTATCTGGAATGGATATGAAGGTGAATTGGGGGTGGTTTGAAGGGTTAGGAGAGTTGAATTCAGGGTGAACTATGGTGATGGAGTAACCTTTTGAGTGAAAGATAGTGGCTAGCTGGAGCATAGGGTTTATGTGGCCTTGGAATGGGTATAACACAAGCACCAATCTGCTGGCTTGTTCCCCTAGTTTCTCCATTTTTTTTCCTGTTGAGTTTAGTACCACAAGGCCTCACTTTGTTGAGTTTAAGGAAAACAATGTGAAGATCTGAAGCCAACGGAGCCAATCCGTCTGCATATTTACAGTGGTGGGTGTGTTTTACACGATTCGTCAAGGAACAGCTCTTTGACATCTCAATTTCTGCCTGCACCTAATCTCTTATTGGACTTTTGCTTGGTGGGGATATTTGGTGGCTATTGAGCCACGTCATAAACTGTTGAAAGCTAAAAATTCAAGGATATAAAATCTCATGCATCTGATGAATTGCAATCCAGGGCTCAAAATCCCAGATAAACCAGAGGTGGTTCACCTTTCAAGCTCCACCTATATGAAAATCAAATGTAAAGAATTTTCCAAATTCAAGTTGCCACAAGAGCATGATGCCATGATCATTACTGTGTGTATCTTTGCTACATGAATAGTCGAACAAAACATTTCCCAATAAGACAACAATTTTTGTAGAAAGATCTTTTTGACTTTTTTTTCTTTAAGATGAATGAAATGAATAACGATTTTTTTAAAAGAAATATAAATAAAGAAACAAATTATGTTTGATTATATATATCACCTTAACATTATTCATCCCAAAGCTTAGAATTTCGTGGTAAGTAAACCATGTGAAATTCAATGATATGTTTATTTATAGTGTCTTCACCTCTTGTAATCAAAGTAAGATATACCAGAAGACGGCTTGCATTTAGCATAGGTACCCCTTCACAAATACTCTCAAGTGTAGAATTCCATTCACAATGACTCTAATATCTCCCACTGCTCCATAGTTTTGTTGCATAGGGTTAAAAGAAAACAATATATGGTTCAGGTTTGAGTGATCCGAAAAGCTTTGTTTGATCTTGAACCCATGTATATATGTACATTAGTTAATTGACTAGCTAAAACCATCAGGAACTCAGATCAGTTAAAGCTCACATTCGAAATCTTTGTCAAGGAGATGCAGAATTTTCGAAGACTTGAAACCCATCAGCCCTTCTCTATTCCACAAATTTTGTTGTACTACAGATAACAAGATTATAGTAATGTGCAGTACAATGATAATGGGCAAAGCCCACTTCATCATTCACAAAAATCTAGCATTAAAAAATCATTTAAAGATCGTTCTTTATCCCCAGCTCACAACTCTAGTGGGCATTAGGTACATGAAATCTCTTTACACTTGAGATTGCACCATGGCTTTCTTCACATTTACCATCCCAATTGCACCCTTGTCCCCTTAATTAAAACCTCGAAAACTTTAGAGAACAGTGATTACTTAGTGGAGCACTTAATGTACTAAAAGCTAATGGCAGTACAGAGAAATGAATTGTCTGAAGTACGATCAGTCAGCAAAAATCTTTTTATCTCTGATCCCCTTTTAAATTGCATTCAGTGAGTCCAGTAAGGATCATGCAGAAAAGCAAAGCAAGATGAAGATGGGACAAATGACATTCTTTTGGGGGAAGAACACGGAAGATATATTTCCAGGCTGGCCAGGTCGAAGCTTATGCTCCTACTTTTTGGGGCTAATTTGGGTGTTCCTTCTTTCATTGATGGTAGAGCGGCTTTCCCATACCAGGTTCATCAAGCCAGGCAGCAATCATGTCACCGCAGGGCTTCTGCAAACAGTGATGTACGCCATCAGGGTTGCTTTGGCTTACTTGGTGATGCTTGCTGTCATGTCGTTTAACGTTGGTGTTTTTGTAGCTTCTGTTGCTGGGTATGCTGTTGGGTTCTTGGTTTATGGTAGTCGAGTTTTTAGGAAGTCTGAGTTTGGTCCCTTCGAGGAACCTTCTGATATTCCCCCTCTGAACTGTTGACAAAGAGAACACTTTTCATCTTATTTGAAAGTTTCTTAACACTCCAGTTTTGTTATCATTTATGCTATATGTGAAAACCACTTCAAATTTAGACAAACATGAAGACTTACAAGTTCCAAGCAATCTAATAACTTTGTTTTTTGATAAAGAATTATAGGATTCTGGTCAGAATCTTTATAAAAATCTCACCAACTTAATGTGTGGAAGTTCACATTGGATTAATACTTATTTCTTACAACAATTAACTTAAAATTTTATATAAATATTAAAAATCACATTCACATTTTGTGTAAGAAGTAATATCATAATTTTTAGAAAATCTTTTTTTTAATTGTCAATCAATCAAAAAAATTGATTAAGAATGGATCTATTTTCCAAATTCCCACACTAAAAGGGTGAATAAGCGGATTATTTTTTTCATAAATTTTTGACATAATATCTAATAAAGTTTTTAAACTATTAAAATAAATTCAAATAAATCTCTATACTTTTATTACATTTAATGAAGTTTTTATATTTTTATTTTAAATCAAATAAGTTTTTATATTTTTTATTTTGAGTCAAATAAATTTTTATGATTAATGATTAACTTAGTGAAAATGTTATTTGTTATTTTATATTATATGACGCTAACGTAGTATGTTAATATATCATAATTGATAATGATGTGATAAGCTTATGTAGCATGATAATATGATTCTGTGGCATTTTTTTACTCCACATATCAATGTCATATGGATATAAAATGAAAAATGATATTTTAAGTAATGATAATTAATCAATTATTAATTATAAAAGTTTATTTGATTCAAAATAAATGAATAAAAACTTAATTAAACAAAATAAAAGAACAAAAATTTATTTAATTTTTTTTAAATAATTCAAAGACTTTTTCAAATATCATGCCTACATTTTATCTTAAAGGGGGAAGAATAAATAATTAAAACATATCGTATTAAGTTAAAAAAAAAAAAAACCTCAAGTAAAAAATATCTTAGAAAGGCCCAAAGGAGTTGAAAGATTCAAATTCGTATCAGATGCAAGCCGCAAAATAGGGCCGAGTGATATTTACTTGGGCCAACACTCCTTTTTGGGCCTCTGTAAATTTGGTAGAAACACCCATCATTTCATTCCGTCATTGAATCATAAATTTTCACTTTTATCACTATCATGCAAGTAAAATATACATAAAGATAATTAGTGTATTTTTTGGATAAAATTTTTTAATTTATTTAAAACTTTTGGCCCAAAAATATTTAAAGGTTTGATAAATTGTTCACTATATAAAGTTCTGAATAAATTTTCTGATAAACTCTCTTTATATATTACGTAATATATCAAAATTTAAAATCTATTCATTTATAAGTTTTGATTTTGAATTTAGTCATTATTTAATTATTTTCCCTTAAAATCTCACAAAGCAACACAATGCTTTTAGCCATTCTTTTATGGCAAAACTTTTATGTATTGGAGTGAGCTCTAAGTAATTGAAATGCTTAAGTTGAAGCAAGATGTACTCAAGAAACGAAATTGAGTCAACAATATGAACAACATATTCACTTGATAAATCTTCCAAGTATTTAAGCTTGTAATTTCTAGCCTGTTACACACATCAAATCAACCCCATTTGTGGGCATAAACATCAAATCAGACCCCATTTGTGGGCAATTGGTAAACTTGACCATTAGGCACGTCCACGGCATAGACAGGCTGATCCCTCCTTTTCATGGACTTGACCTTTTTGGCATCAAGCACACGGATTCCTCTTTACCATTGAATCACAGCATGACTTGTAAAACCTCTCTTACCACCAATTTCCTCCAATATCCTGGATTAACTTTTGGGTTATTGTGAAGACGGTTGTCTTTTCTTGACGATTCAATTGCAGGTATTGAAAGCCCCCAATCCCATTGACATGTACTGCACATAACACAACTTCCAATGTATTATCATCTCATTTAGAGTTGCGTAACAGCAGCCTTCTTTATAAACCAAGCAAAATACAAGAGATTTTGCTGTTCCACCGCATAAAAAACCTCCCCCAAACTCACAAAGCTCCCAAGTCTCCAGGTCCAGACTCACAGACAGAGATTCTAGAATTGAGAAAGAGCCATGGAGAATATGAATCATGACCACATGAATGGCATGAACGACGAGTCAGCTGCTGGAGGGACGATGCACCACCACATGATGATGATGCACATGACCTTCTTTTGGGGGAAAAACGCTGAGATTCTCTTCTCGGGATGGCCTGGCACAAGAACTGGCATGTATGTCTTGGCCCTGATTGTTGTCTTTGTGCTTGGTTTCATGGTTGAGTGGATCTCTCACTCCCAATTGATCAAGCCTGGCTCAACCCATGTGGCCGCTGGTGTTGTTCAGACTTTGTTGCATGCTTTGAGGGTTGGTCTTGCATATTTGGTGATGCTAGCTGTCATGTCTTTCAATGGGGGTGTCTTCTTGGCTGCCGTGGCTGGGCATACTCTGGGGTTTTTGTTATTTGGCAGTAGAGTTTTCAAGAAATCCTCAGCCCCTGCCCCTGGAAAAACATCTGATCTTCCTCCTACCAGTTGTTGAACACAAGAATTGATTTCAGTTTCTTCACGGTGAATTTGTCTCCTTTATTAGTCTCTTTTGTGTTTGTCTTCTTCTTCTTAAAGTACCCCTTCTTTCTTTATGAATCCATGATGTAATTTCTGAAAGTAATGTACACCTTATGCTTTATTTTTTCTTTCAAGTTGGACTTGTTTGTCTTAATCTATGCTTTGCTCTGTATTTGTTTGTCAATTGATAAAAAGGAAATCTATAGATTGCTTAAGAAATAGGGATTCTTTTACCCACTTCTGTAATTCTTAGCCTATTTGAGTGAATTTTAGTGGTTGTGAAAGATAAAATAAAATAAAAAAAGTTTGATTAAGTTATAGATTTTCTTCAAGCTATCACCTAAGTATGGAATTATCCATCCAACATTAATGGCTAATGAATGTAGGGGGTCAATTGATTATTGACTCCAACCTTAAACCCAGGGATGGGATTTCATAAAAGCAACCAGCTGGAAGTCGCAATGTCAAGTCATTGTCAAAGTATGCAATGCAATGCACCCAGGACCAACCCTGGTTGAATTCCTCTGTCTCTCCTTTCACCCTTCCCTGTTCCATTTAACTTCTTCTCAAACTGATACTATTCTTTTGCAATTAGCAGTGGGCACCAGAATCCTTGGATTATCATCTGCTGCATTTTGATTGTACTGTTCTTTAGACAAGAATGGTTGCTAACATGATATCAAAACCTCTCTTAAGGGATTTAAAGTTTAAATTCTAAATGATTCCATCTCTATATCACTATACTGTCCATACATATTCTTTTTAAATTTAAGTTTCTAGCACAAGATGCATAATGAACTTCTTCTTTATTCATGCTTTCAATGAGCAATTACATGCAAATAGCATGTTAATGCTACTATTGTTTTGTAGACACTCACATATGAAGTGTTTACTATTTATTTAAATTTTTAAATAAGCAACTTAAACTTTTTAAGTCAAATAATTCTTGATATACAAATATATCAATTTACTTGAAAAATTCTCTAATCACTTTTCACCATACCTAATCAAATTCTCATTTTTCTTTCCTATAAGCACAAGCAATTTAACGTCTACGCATGTGAATTTTAAAACTTTCTCCCTACGAATTGAGCAAGTGCTACTTCAAGCAAACCTATCAAATAAAGCCACTTTCCTATTTGTCGAAAAGCAATCATGAAAATTTAGGAAAGAATCTTTGCATTATTTCTCCAATACTCGTATGTTGATTTCCATTTGTTTAAAGAAAAAGGAAAACAAGAAACAAATAGCACATAGTCACTTTCCATCATAATATATAGAAAACTTAAAACCGTAAGCCATGCATATTCTATCAAGTAGTTTTTTTAGAAGAGGGTAATGATCCTGTGACAGAAGTATTATCTCGAAATAACTATATATATATATATTTTTTTAAGAATTTGATGAGAAGGCAATAATAGTTGACCCTATCAGTAGCAGCCGTTCCATGGAAAAAAAAATCTCTCTGGGAACAAGACAAGGAACACGCCGTTGGCTTTATGAGAGATAAGCAAGAAATGAATGGTTCCTAGCTATCCTCCTGGATCCCTCTCTGCCTGAAGACAAGCGGTTTGTGAAAGTGATATTTAAACCACTGTATAATTTCTTCTCTTGTGTAATCCATTTGCCTAATTGACATGTCAAAATTCCAAAGTAGTTGACATTTTGGAAAACATAGATTATATATCAAATTAATTCGCTTTTGGGTGGAGGGAAGGGTCAGGTGTTTTAGCTGTGAATGCATGTGCTCCACCATTAATTGCTACCAACCTTAATTAAAACGCTGCAGGTACGGACATTTCATTGAATGGAGTTAAGGTTTCCAGTTTTGAGTCCCAACAATCAAGAATGGATTTCGTTTTGTTTGCTTCATGAGTTTAAGTCGGAATTAGATTCTTATTTATCAAACTTTGATCGATACTTTTGAATACGTTTATAGTATTATATGTTTATTTTATAAGATTCCTTGGATAATTTGAATTGTACATGTGAACAGTGATAATAAACATGTCGGGAAATATTTGATAAAAGAAATGGATAAGAGCTAGAGCTCTCCAAAAGCCGACAGTAATTGCATTATAGTCATAGATGTGCTAATCCGCCATAGACAGCAGCCAGTAAAAGAGAGATTAAAATTTCAAAGCATTCTAAATGAGGGGAAGGGTGTTTTGTTAGACAGATATCATGAAACTTTTGCTGGCATTTTCAGTACAACGTAGCACTGTAAGTGCTCGTAAACTTCTTCTGGTTAAGAGCTAAGAACTCCAGTTGTCATCTTCTCGTGTACCTGGCTCTTAATTTCCATATATAGAAGGCAAGGGAGGATTTTTTGGATTTTTTTTAATTATTATAAAAAAAATCTGGGTCAATGGTCATTTTTGGAAAAGAAAATTATAAGTGGAACTTGCCATATAGGGACCAAGAAAATTAAAACATGTACTACAAAATTTAACAGTACAATAAGGGTTAATGTACGATACAGTTAATCATCCAAAAACCCTAATTTTTTGTCGATGTCCTTATAATCCTCCTCATTTTCCTAAATCCAACACTAATTTCCACCCACATCCCTGAACTTAAACTTGAGTCGATTTTGTGCTTTTCTGTGTCTTAATTCCCATTGGAATTCCATCAAAATTAAATAAATTTTTACAGTTATCATAGGTAGATATGAATCATGATCATGGCATGGGAGGCATGGCACCAGCAACACAGTCAACCAATGGCACCTCCGGGATGCACCACCACGGGATGATGATGATGATGCATATGACCTTCTTCTGGGGCAAGAACGCCGAGATCCTCTTCCCAGGCTGGCCCGGCTCGCGTGCCTGGATGTATGGATTAGCCTTGATATTGATCTTTGTACTTGCTTTCCTTGTTGAATGGCTCTCTCATTCTAATCACTTGATCAAGCGAGGATCGAGCAATGTCTCAGCTGGCCTTTTGCAAACGTTCTTGCATGCCATAAGGGTTGCTCTTGCTTATCTGGTGATGCTTGCTGTCATGTCTTTTAATGTTGGGGTGTTTCTTATGGCGGTTGCTGGCCATACCTTGGGGTTTTTGTTGTTTGGCAGTAGGATGTTCAAGAAAAATACAGAAGTGTTGTCTTATGAGAAAACCTCTGATCTTCCTCCTATGAGTTGCTGATGATCTATGCAATGTATCCTTCTGTCTTAAATTTCCAATTTCCAATACATTTTACTTTTATATATCTCTTCACCCTCTTGTTATATTTCACTTTAGAACTTGTGAGATTTATCAGTCAATTCCTTAATGATATGTGTTACGTTATAGCTTGGTTCTTATTTCTTTGTCTGTTTGTGTGGGTGGGTTTGTGTTTTTCATCTTTTGTTGTAATGAAAATTTCCCAAAATTCTAAGGGTCCTCTTGCTTTTTCCATAATGGAATTAATCAAAGTATCAGGAAAAAACAATTTTCCTGTTGTGATATTTTCTTTTCAAATTCAATTGTAATATCTGACTCATAAAGACGAACAGATGACCATAGGGATTGGATTCTGCATCTTTTTTTCTTTTCCTCGAGAAAAGGAATAATAGAATGGTTTTGGGAACATAATTAAATTTCCATGTTCCATGGCTTGCTATCTTGTTGATTTGGCAATGCCTTTAACATATCCCACCAGAATCCAAAACCCTAGTGTCCAAGGGATTAGACACTTGCATACCCTTTACAAACGTATGAATCCTAATTAAGCATGTAAATCGAACGATTCTTTTGCCTATTTTCTTCATAGGGATCAATCATCTTTCAGTTCTCCATTAGTCTCCAGGGTTTTCCAGCAAAATCTAGGGCTTTCCCTTGGGTTTCATCAGTGGACCTGTAAAGTTCTAGTGCAAGCATTGAACATTGACAGACATGAGAGAACCGCAATTAAATTTTACAATAACTAGCCATCGAGAGGTTTCAATGCAAATTAAGATTTTTGTCTCAGTATCTGCCACACAAACATTATTCATCCTTTGATATTTTGGACATGGGTGTTCAATGCTTAGCTCAATGCCAACAGCCTACTTCAACTAAAAACTTTCATTAGGCATTGGCCCTTAGGCTCCTTCCAGTGGATTTCATCAACTTCTTCTCAGCTTTTATTCTCCCCAACCACCAATTGGTCGAGAATTTAAGGTTTTCCAACGGTTCTACAACTATGCGCAGAAAGGTTTAAAGAGGACAGGGCATATAACCGCATGGGTTAATTAAGGTGAACTCACCCACTTAATCCTAAATATATATTGGGCCTGTTATTGATGTATAAACTACTACTTATCAACAGATAGAGCCCACAATTGACCAGAATGTCTTTCTCTTCCTCATAAAAAAACTAAAGAAGGTTTAAGCCCAATGAATCTATTATTAGCACTATATATTATTTATTATGCATAATTAGGGTAATGTCTTGAGAAGTTAGATATTTAGAGTCCAAATGTTGAAGTCTAATGGGTACATCATTAATAAAATGAATACATAGAATGACTTTCCTTTAGGTAAGACAAGGAATGGATTAAAAGTAAAAAAATGTGGCATAAACTCTATAATAAGTCTTGGTAGTATATTGTTTTATTAACTAAGCCCTCCATATTTAATTACATTCTAATTAATCCTTAAACTTCTATTTTGAGTCAAATTAACACTTCGACTAAATGAAAGTGTAGCCATCATTAGACCCAATAATAGTTGTTCTTTTTACCACCATGACATATAATTCGGTTAGTTAATATGGCCACATGATAGAACCAAAATTTAGAATTATCAATAATTGATTGACTGACGTATTTGATTCAAAATAGAAATCTAAATATTCATTTGAATGTAATAAAAAGTGAAAAACTTAGTTAAAAAAAAAAAAGAAGAGATAGTATTTGAGTTTTCTTTGATTTTAAGCAAAAAAAAAATTGAAATTTTATCGAAAAACTCTGAAAATGGTTCCATTAGAATTGTGATTATCATTACTCATATCAAAATGTGATAATATTACTATTTTCTATGTATACTTTCTTTTTTGGATTATAGATACTATTTAGAATAAAGATTACAAATTGATATGGGAGTTCTAAATAATTATCCAAAGCACTTGCACAATGACATGTGAATTTTTTTTTAAAAAATATTTATTAGTCTTGAGAACTATTATGTTAGTCCACTTCTTTTACTTAATTGACAAGAGACTCTCTATGACATAAAGACTTGGTATAAACAAAAAAAAATTATATAATTACAAAAGATAATTACTGCTCAAAATGCTATTGACCGTAATCTTAACAGCTAATCTCATATTAAAGGGTAGGGTAGACTGCAAATTTTTAAATTTTCAACTATGTATTAAAAGTAGTGGGTTGATGAGATCCAGCAATATTCATTATGCGCCCACGAGAGGCTAGACCTCTAGTGACTGTGAAACTTATGATAGTCATAGTGTTTAGTCATTGTTAAAGATAGGACAGATAGGGGCCCTCCTTGTGTAACTCATTTCAGCGCGTATTAAATGTTAACCAACAGAATCAGTCTACCCTAGCCTCCATGGTTAGGTAGCTATATTTGAAGGGAAAAAAACACCAATACAGCCAGTCGTATGAACTCATCATTAAAGCTTAATGTGCATTAAGGTAAAAATATATTTCAAATTTACCACAAAGAGACAAAGGAAATCGGAAAACTCACACGGCCTAATTTCAATTGACAAGTGAAGTGTTGACTAGCTTTTATCTTAGTTCAGGATGGTGACAAAGGGAGGACTGGACTCTCTTGGTCACAGGACCTGAGGTGGAAAAGAGCTAGCTAGGCACAAAAGTTTTCCGCCAAGCTGCCATCTACTTGCCGTTATGCCTGGTATATCTTTAGAACTTTTGATAGCTCATGTATATCTGCACATGGGATTTGCACTAGATGGCGTCTCGAGCGAGCAGCTCTCACTCCCATAATCTTCAGATTCAGCTTCATCCAGAATAAGATCAAAAGATGGGAACAACTTCCAGCCGTGTCTCTCCAGGGTCAGTTGCCCGTTTATTGACCGCCACCCATCAAATTCCACAATTAGAAGCAGTGGTCCCTATATTGTTTTTTGTCTGGTGCAAAACGGCTAAATCAAATCTAGAAATCCCAGCTTATATCCATCTTTTAACATGCCTCTGAAACCGCCTGGTATTACGGAGCCCTTCTTTTCCTTCTGAGATCTTGCTGTTTGTAATGTTCTTTGCCAATTGACAGAACGTCTCTGCCTGATCAGTTCGCTCGATTTATTGCTAAGTAGCATTAGATATTCATCACTGTTTTGATGGGTCGCAGTAGACGCATGTATTCGTAAGATTAAGATCGTGTCCATGGTATTAATTAATCGAAAACACAACTTAATAAGCATGGAATCATCCGGGACCCTTTGGCTGACAATACCACACTCAACTCCTGCTTAAGCATGAGCTACTTCATTTGCCTCTCTCCTGACATGACAAAAACTACAGCTATTTGAACTTGAAGCTAGCTCGGTATTGAATTTCAACTCTGAATCGAATATCAACAAAGAATACAGCCCAGGATACAAGTCAAGTATCAGGATTCCATAGTTTGTACAAGTTGCTATTACAGCAAATGTATGCGGACAACAACTTAATCCCATCGCCCAAACTTGCTGGGAATATTTGAAGCATAATAATCCGCAATTGCCCTACAAATTGCACGCCTTGAGCGATCAAAATACTTGAGTATGAATGCCAGATCGATCACTTCCATCATTGCAAAATTTAACAATGCACCTTATCCCTATGTTGCCATAAAGTGGCTTCATACGCATCACTAGGCAAAAAGAAAAAGCAACAGTTTCATCTTCCTCGTGTTACTTTACCAGATTCAAAGTAAGTAGATAAAATGGAGTAAGTTCATCGGAATGAAGATGGAATCACTTCAACATTTTCTTGGTACAATTTCACTTAATATTTAGAAAACATGTCCTGTATTGTACATGATAAGCATAAAAACAAAAGCATATTTAAAAAAAGAAGAGAAAAAAAAATGATATACGAAAGAATCGAACATGGTTTCTAGATCCATCTATGTAAGAGCAAATAATGTGGACAGAGTAGATTGATCACAGATTCTGACCCCACAAAAACAGAAGCAAACACATATTTCCACATGGAAGACTGAAAAATCAAGTTCCTCACCTCCCAACTTCTCCCATACGAGTCGTATGGAGGGCGTAGACGGTCAGCACTAGATATAAACGAAAAACACAGCAAAAGGATAAAAGGGTGCACAAGGATTCTGGGCGCTGGCAAATCAGAAAACTACCTTGTCTTACCTGGCAAGCGCCTAAAAAGGACCATCTTTTTCATCGAAGAAACTTCGAAGATGGAAACTTTCCAGGTGAAAGTGATATTCAAACTTACAGCGTTTATGGACCCAAATGGATTAATTAGTTTCTGCCTCTGGTCATACTCATACGTGCCTTTGATTTAAAGTTACAAGTGGTCCTATCCCTAGAGCTTCATTTACGTTCATGTTCAAAAGTAAAATAGGGTGTACACCAACTTGCATAAAACCATCTAGGAAAGGTAGAAAGGCTAAATTTACTTAATGTTTCACTGAATCTTCACATTTTCATGAGATCCCTGTAAAACCAACATAATGAAATTTTTCACTGATGCTAGAAAGTGATGAAAGGGCACAAAATAGAAGTGCATGCCATGATGTGGAAACGAAAGACTTTTCGATGAGATACCAAAGGAAGTTCATATTGCTGATAGCTGATTTTATTACAAGGACTTTACCAAAGACATCCTCAATAAGCTTACAAAGACTTGAGCCAGCCAGCCAGCCAGCCAGCTAGCCAGAGGAAACAAAGACTGTACGTAATAATTTTATTTGCCCATCTAACCTCATACCCTAATTAGAAAAGAAAAAAAATTGAAAAATACATATTTTTTAACCTTATAAGTAATATTACTTTGTCCTACGCTCTGTAGATTCCCTATATTTGACCACTCTGTCTTTTTTTTCTTTTCCTCTTTATTCTGCCTTGAACTTGTTTTGTTCCCTTCATTTAGCTTAAATGAAAAATTAGAAGTGAGAAGCAACCCCGTGTGCTTGAGAGGGTTCTTATTTTAATATGTCCATTCCTGAGGTAGACCCACGTCTTGATGGTTCAAAGCCGGCACCGTCCTGGACTGGCGTTTTTGCTGTGAATACATGCTATTCCTCCCACTCACAGAAGCATCTGCATGGAATCAGAAAAAGGTTTTAAATTGAAATGTGAAGACAAAAGGCTTAACGAAAATGTTGTTTTCTTGGATGGTCAGTTAGCTACCGTGTTCAAGAGGAAAACCACTGTCGAACCTTGATGGGACCCCTGTTTTCTCAAAGTGGAGCTTCAGGGCCTGAAGTACTCTTGCGGGAATCAGAACTGTGGCACATCCTGATCAAGACAGAATCCAGGTTTAAATATCTGGGAAGGGATATCTGTGTATACACTGACTAGCAAAATCCAAGTCCACCAGGGTAATAATACTATTAATTAAATTTACACTAAGTTTCCGGTGAAAGCAACAAGCAAATGGAGTAAACCAGGACGGGACCACGGGCGGGGAAGATTCCTGTTCGCATTGATCAAATCTTGGACACTAGCAAACGAGAAATATTTAGTTGATGAAAAGGAATCTCGGAACATGGGAATATAAACAAATTACCAGAATTCATAGTCAAAACTCGGAAACCCAACACAATAAAAATACAAACTTAATCGGCATATGGGATAGTTGATAGTCCACTGAACATTTAACCACCCCAACGAATCAAACCAAACTTTCGCCTAAATCCAAAAGCGACCCCTGGAACCTTTCAATTATTCTAAGAACCGAAAAAAAAATTATCACCAAAAAGGAACACTTTTGAACCTTGTTTCTTGCGTGACTCACAAGGAGTTCCTATTCCACGAGGCAAGAAAACACCAGTCCCACATGAACCATTTCTTGAACCGGATGCATTAAGGAAAACAGCCCTCATATCAGAACCGGCTTGTTGGTTGGTCTGTTGCTGCTGCTGCTGCTGCCGAGTATACCAGGGATTATTAGAGTTTGTGGCAGCTTTTTGGCCATTGTCACTGAAGACTCTCCCTTTGCTTTGATAATGCTTAACCCTTGGCTTTTGTTCCATTTGCTTCATAGCTTGCTCTTGTTTAAGCCTGTGAAACTGTAATTTATAAGAAGTTAAATTAGTGCAATTTCATTACTAGTAAATAAGTCTAGAAGAAAAAAACTAATGATATTCCTGCTTACTTGGATAGCTCTTAGTTGATCATCAATAAGGGTTCGCTTTGATTGAAATCTAGCATATGGGTTACTCCTGGATACTTGGATTGAGGTGGATGTGCTTATAAATCTCTCACCTTGGTTATATCTGGCTGTTTCTTCATTTATCTTCATCTTTTCAAAATTCCCACCCATAGGTGTCAATGGCGGAGATGGCTCCCTTGATGGCCCAGCAGGACTATCAAGGTTCGACCAAAGCTGTGACCAGAGCGTTGATTCTGGTGAACCAGCCAAACCCCAGGACTAAAAAAATCAAAAGATCAGTTTTTTTAAATAAAACTTTGAAGCCAAAATAGAATCTGTCATGACCAAGAAGAGGAAATACCTTTTCATGTTTATCTTCATCTTGAAGCATGTATTGAGCCATCTGGCGAGTCAACTCACCCATGTAATCGTCTTCCTCTTCACTGCTCTCTGTTGAGCTTGAACACAGCTCAGAGCCAATAGGTGAACTAAACTCAGACCCGGAATCAGTTGAGCCAAATACGTAATAAAAGGCGTTTTGGTTGATGGGTTTGTTGCTGCTACTGTTGCTGTTATCCAGTGAGAGACCATGAAGGTCTTGGGGAGTGAAAAACTGAGAAGGAAGCAATAACTCAGAGTTGTTTAGGTCAACAGCCATCATAAATGAATTACAAGTTTTGCACTGTGAAGTGGAACAGAAATCAGGTGAGGGGGTTGATGATTTGCTATTATGGATGTTGCTGGTTCGACAAGATACAATTATTACCTGGTCTCTCACGCATGTACTCAGAGAAAAAAATAAGGCTAGAAAAGAGAAAAGCAGGAAAGATATACAAAGAGAGAATCCTGTGGGACTTCTTAACTGATGTTCTAAGGAATGGAGTATGGAACAGGGCTTTTTTTTAAGACAAAGATAGATTAAAAAAACCAAGACAACTTAGACAAGTTCAGTAGAGGACATGGGCGCCAGGTCTAGGACTTCTTATAGTGTGTTTTTTGTGTTCTGTCTGTGCTATGTGGGCTCTAGTAGGTTGGACCGTACATTTGTCCAGCCATGCGATTGCAAACTCACCTGCCATTTGTTAGGGAGTTGCACTCTGGTAAATTAACAAATTTGAGGACTAGTCTAGTCAGGGATGTTCACATGGTTTATGCAAAACTAACTGAGTTGTTAAACAGGTACAAATTTGGGTTTATTTAGGGGGCCAAGGGGCTTGTTGTTTCCTCAAACGAAAGAAAGGTTAACGTGGTTGACTGATGATTACTCTTCTTCTGTCTTGACATTTAAAAGTATGAACGCAGTCATTTGTTCTATTGTTATCTACAACAAAGGCAAAGCATTGTTGAAAAGTTTGCCATTAAAAAAGACCAGATCAGTTGTGCTAACTGGACTTTCTTAAAAGAGGTGGTTTATTTTGTGGACTTCTTTTCGATCTTTGGTTAGCTGTTGAGCATTTTTTTGTTCTTTTTCCTTTTTTTTTTGTTTGGGTTAAGCTTTAGCTGTTAGTCAACAAAACCTGCTGGTTAATGGATTAGGTGAGAATGAATGGACTGCATTGGTTTTAGATTTTGGTTGGACAGGTTTGGCACTAAATTTTGGAGTTAGCTGGAATGGTAATTGAGAAATGATTGGAAAGAAATAGAAACTATAAGTTATTCTGGAAAACCCACTTTAGCTTCCGGATCTTGCTGATATGGATATGCTGTCAAAACCTCCCTGCACATTTCTTTTCCATAAAATGTTCTCGGAAAGGACAGAAAAGATCTCAAAGCAGGTGCTCAAGTTAAGTGATTCGGCCTAAACTATGCCAACTTCATCTTATTCAGCCCTAGAGTCTTCAGCTGGGCTCTTCTGCAAGTGTTGGGGGGCTTGCCCAGATTACAGACTCAAGACCAACAGTTGTAGTTTTCTTGGGCCAAAATCTAATGCCTAAACCCAAATTTCTCCCATAAATGGTTCATCATTTTTTCACCAGTAGGATGAGGGATTACAATAAAAGAGATCCAAATTCCTGCTTTAAGAAGATGACATTTGCTGCATTAGTATTGGTATGATAGCATGAATTTCACTATCATAGTCTAAGTTTATCATGTTGTTCAAAACAAATATCTTTTGCAATAAATATGGAATGAGCTGACTGTCGGTTGTGGGCCTTATTTTGGCAGTGCATGGGTCATGACTACTTTTGCTCTCTCTGCCTCTAGAAAGTCTACATCCGTTTATATAGTGTTTAGAGTTTAACCAGATAAATAAAAACGAATATTTTTTTCTTAGTACAGAGGCATGGTTTGTGCAAGTATGATTTAATTGACTCAGCCAAAGAAAATCCTTCAAGTTTCAGCTAAGGATTAGTGGGGTAGAGAGAGGACACGAGCTGAACAAATGGTCTTTCTTTCTAGAGTCAACCTGTCTCATCCCTAGACTCTCAGCATCCAGGATGAGGATATGGTGGGAGCGTGGAACTTATGGCTTTAAGCTGGGAGCATATATTCTCATCGACGTGAGATTCACATGATTCATTTCTGGAAGGGTGACAATCTCTCTTACTTCAATAAGAGTCTATTATCTTTAGAGACTCTGATATCAACTCCTCCATTTCAAATCAATCAAAGACTAATTCATGTGAGATATTAACTCATATAAAGTATTATTCGACTTCATGATTAACTCATGTAAAGTATTATCCATTTTGATATGCTTATGTCATTATTTTATCTCACAAAAAGAATTTTATAGGTTAAAAATTATATAAAATTTTAAATACTTTATATCATTTTAATACATAATTAATTGAATAAAAAAATACACAATTAATATGAGATTCATAACTATTTTCTAAAATTATTTTTTTTTTTTTTATTAATAATTTTTTTTAATGTGAGATTTATAATTCTATTCGTTCGATGCAAACTCATATAGCTCCTTTTTGAAAGGATGGCATCTTCCCCGTGTTGTGATGATGAGCCACAATTGCTTAAAGAAAAAATCTTCTCCAGGAGAACAATTTCACATGTTGTGACTTGTGATATTATTCTTCTTCTGTTCTTGATTACAAAACTGAAATGAGAATTACAAAAGCATATCAAAGTTTACCGGTTTTCTAATTCTCTGATGCAAAAGTTTCACATAGAGAATTTTCCCTGTATTATTATACTATTAGACTTAGAATAGTTGAATAGTTTAGTAGTACAATCCTGGCAGCAATCTCAAGTGACACAGCTTGGCAAGGCAATCCAACGATCCTCACTATATGCTTTGGCCTTCACAAAAAAGAAACGGCTGAAAAGAATAAAAAAAGGGCCTACCTACTAAAGTTAAGCAGAAGCATCTGAAAGCTTTCTCAAAACTGTTTGCCCAGAGTTCAAAGCCTTGTTCCTCTGATTAGATTTTTGTTTCTCTTTCTGGGTTCGAATTCTTAAGGGAAAAAGATGACAAAAGAAAGGAAAATTGGTGTAGCCGTGGATTTCTCCAAGGGAAGCAAATTAGCTCTCCAATGGGCAATTGACAATCTGCTCGACAAAGGTGATACCCTGTATCTCATCCATGTCAAGCCCCAACAGGGTGATGAGTCCCGCAACCTTCTTTGGTCAACCACCGGCTCACGTAAGTGACTGTACAGTTCAATTCAATTTTTGATCAAGTTTTATGCTATGATCATTTGCTTTCCACGATGTTTGATTGAATTATATTAAATTGTAGCTCTGATTCCTTTGGCGGAGTTTCGTGAGAAGGAGGTGATGCAGAAGTACGAGGTTAATCTTGATCCTGAGGTTCTGGACTTGGTTGATACTGCTTCCAGGCAGAAGCAGGTTTCCCCTGGCAGCTTTATGTGTATTTCTCCTTCTGTTCTTTGTCATTATTTCTGATCTTTGATCTGATCTTGCTCTCATATCCATTACAGGTGACTATTGTGGCAAAGATTTACTGGGGTGATGCCAGGGACAGAATCTGTGAAGCTGTTGGAGACTTGAAGCTTGACTGTTTAGTCATGGGTAGCAGAGGACTTGGCACCATCCAAAGGTAAATCTTTATGATCTTCCTGCTAATTAAAGGGTGGATTGTTTTGGTTCAAGATCATTCATAGATAAATAATCCCAGTGAGCTGTTTTTTATTCATGTTACATTGATTTTGATATTCTGATTTTTATTTGAAATAGGGTACTGATTGGGAGTGTGAGCAACTATGTGATGGTAAATGCTACTTGCCCTGTAACAATCGTCAAGGATCCCAGTGCTCATGGTTTTTGACAAGAAAGTCTGATTTAGTTTTCTGCAAAGTATTGTATCTTCGAAAATAATTGGTGATCTCATCTCTCTATGGGGATACATGGATATCTTGATTCTTAAGGTGTGCTGAGATCTTGAGAGTGCTTTCCGAAGCTGTTTCCATGATTAAACCTTGTATCTACATGGTTTATAGTTGCAATAAATAACAAACTTTTGCTTCCTATTATTTTATTTATTGGCCTAGTGAACAATCTACCTATTGAACTCTCTGTATGTTCCAAGTCTTTGTTACAGACAGCAATCCTCCATTACTAGAGAGAAATTATACATATTTCAACTACAGAAAGGTTAAAGAATATATCCAAGTATGCAACTTATTTGAATTCAAACTTCTTTCTATCAAAGAAACCCTGCAAATTAGCATGATGCATGACTTTACTGCCTATGAAGTTTGAACTCCGGGAATCAAATTAACCTGTTTAATTTTGGCAGCTTCAATTTTCTTTACCCAATATCATGAATGAAATATTCCCTCTGTGGGAGATCAATCATGGGAGATGGCATCCAGCTCTTTATTCTGAAGGAGCTTTTGTGGCTTCATAGCGAGCTCCAACGTAGTTTACATGTTTCTCCTCTGGAGGCCTGCATTCATTGACTGCATCGATATTTTGCATCTTTCCAACCCATTTGCATAAAATGGGAAACCTCTCTTAAGTGACCAACTCCAGGCCCACTACTTCTCCAACCACTTCAAACCAGAAAGCTATAACAAAGTGCAGCAATGTCCAAGTATCCAATGCTATCACCTCCAAAGAAGACCTTCCCGTGGAGCTCATTCTCAAGCATTTTCAGCTGCTGACAACATTCTTCCACCGCCTGCTCTCGGTCCTTCCCTTCAGCCAAGTTAGCCTTCCTAGCTGTTGGCTGGATCTGCAAACAAGAATCAAAACACATCAGAAACAATATAGAACTCCATGCGTATAAATCAAATTCAACCTACCTTTTCACCTATGAACTTAGCCCAGAAGCGTGCCATGGCTCTTTCATAAGGATCCTGAGGCAAAAGAGGGTTATTTTTCCAGGCCTCATCTATGCACTCAAGAATGACAGGTGACTCCACGGTTGGTTTTCCATTGTGCACAAGCACAGGGATTTTCTTATGGACAGGATTGAGTTCCAGAGCTTGAAAGGTCTTCTTCAATGTATTCGAAAGGAATCCCTTTCAGCTTAAGGGGTAGCTCAATTCTTCGATTATAAGCACTTGCCCACATGCCAAATAACTCCACTTCTTCACCCATCTCAGTTCTGCTCTATGGAGAAATGAGGAGCAAATTGTTACTTTGTCTATTTTCCTATGAACTTGTTGCATTTTCTTAAATGAAAGATTTCTTGGCCTACAAGGCTGTGAAATTCGTCATCTAGTGGGTTGTTGGCAGAGCCTTTTCCTCCTAATCCATGAAAGGACCACAAGATTGTCAACTTCCATGAATGATTGAACTTAATTTAACCCATAAATATCAAATTCTCAATGACTGCTTTAATAGTTTATTTATAGAGAATCCATTATATATAGTAAATTATAAAATATAAAGTTTATTTACTTCATAGTTTTAATTTTTTTTTTTACACGACACCTTATGATGTTTTATTTCCCAATTAATATCAGCATATAAAATTTGATAGAACATTGTTTAAGGATAAGGAGAACTAAAATTAGATTATAATGGCTGCTTGGTCCTAATTAATAATTAATTAGACATTGGGTCTATATAATAACCAGGTTGACAACTTGCAAATTTTTTCTAATGTTTTTATTTTATTCTAATGATTCCATAACATGATTTTAACCTAAACATAGTTTATGGCTGCATGCATTATGACTAAATCCATGCTTTATGACACATGAGCATGAAGTATCCAGCTTTCTTATAATGCTTATCATGAATTGTAAGTTAAATCTGATACTATAAGAAACTTAAAATTAGTCAAATTGACTTAAAAGAAATTTTAACTTTAGGCATAATTTGTTTTTGGTACAACTTTAGGGATAATTACATAAAAAATTTGCAATTTCAGTAGGAATTAGGGTCACAATTAAACCACATTAGAAAAAAAATAATTAAATGATTTTCTTTTAATCCATAAAATTCAATCTTTTTTTGGAATAAGAGAGTCAATACAAATGGAAGTAAAACACTTTATTTGATTAAAGTAAGTTATTTTTTAATATAGAAAATACAAAAAAAAAATCATGTTTTATTAAAAGATTTATGCATTCTTTCTCCGACGGTCGTCTTCTCATTCCCTTCCCTCTTCCAGTAATTTTATGGAATCTCACAAGCAGCAAAACCCAGCAAAGCAATCCTCTAAAAGCCCCAAATTTCCTTCTTTTGAGCCTTTTTAAGGCTTCCCTTTTGCCCACTGGAATCAGTTTGTGAGCTTTGTTGTTAAACTTGGGTTAAAAAAATTGCAAACTTTGACCTTTTTCTAAAGTTGCACTCCACGGTACTGTAAATTCATATAAACAGCCCACATGTTTACCAATGATCAAAGGCAGGGAGAAAGAACTGGAAAGTATGGAACTCCAAGGCTGCAATATCTGCAGGTAATCTTTAGAGACACACAGAGGATGTACAGCTTTCAACTAGAACGGCATGTTCAGAAGTGTGTCGTTTGTAAAATTTGCAGAGCTACAAAAATAATTGCGGATGTCAAGTGGGCCAGAAAAAACCCTTGTTATTTCTGTGATTATTGCTATTCCCTTCTTCCCTGGAATAATGAGTCTCTTCTATATGGCGAATTTTCTGTGTATGATAATGAGCATGATTAGATGTTGAATGTTTCAAAAAAAAAAACTATTGGGTATCTGTATTTACACACCAAGGTTTCTGGGTATAAAATTTCATGTTAAAGAGTATATGTGGGAGCAATTTATTAATACTTGTTTTTTCCCATTTCACTTTAGGAACTGGTGAGTCAGTTTCAGAACACAACTGATGAAGGTATGCTGCATTATTTATAATAACTTCTTTCCTGCATTGATTATGTTGCCGATATTCTTGCCCTTTGTTAAAGAATATGAATTTGGTTAACTATCTTAACTTTCCTTCTGGTCATCTCTGTGTAGTGCGGACTAATTCGTATTATCATAAGAGTTATTACAATATTTTTCAGACAGTGTTACATACTTGGGGAGTTTGGTTTAATTGCTTTTCTGAAATGAGTGGTAGCAAAATCAAATATTTTTGGTTTCTGTATGCTTGTTTAATAGATTATTTAGAATGTAATTGCATATAATGTCTGTAATCTTTGACATGGCAGGTTTAGCGTCTTGCACCTAGGTAATGTTGTATTAAAATTTGACACCTACTAATCCATTAGATCCTCTGTTTCACAATGCCTTAACTGATGGGGTACTTGTATTCACAGAAACAAAAGAGAAGATTGCTGCCAATTTGGCAAACTTTGCTTATGATCCATATAATTATTCATTCTTGCGCCAGGTTCAAAACCCAATGTTTTATGGAATAATTTGTCGTCAATGAGTAATGTCTTTCATGTACTTTTCTACCACACTAACATCTGACTTTTCAAACAGCTTAATGTTTTGGAACTCTACCTAGACTGCTTAACAGAACCAAATGAGAAGCTTGTGGAATTTGGAATTGGAGGTATCTGCAATTCTTGTGTAGGTAAGTCTGGGCTTTTAATTCTTAAATTATGGTTTTCTATCTTCTTATTGATGATAACCTTTGCATCATGGGTACATTTTTTTTCCTTTGCAGATCCAGCAAATGCTGCTATTCTCACTCAGTGTGATGGAATCCCTCTTGTCATTCAGTGTTTATCAAGCCCAGTCAGAAATACAGTGAGTGGAAAATGTCCTGTTCTTGGTTATCTCCTTTTTTTGCCCCTAATTGTTTTGAGTTCCTAGAGATAGAACTTGGGATGGTGCGTTGTACTAAATTCATTATAAAAACTCTCTCACTCCCTCCGTCTCAAAGTTTATATGTACGACAGAACTTGGGAGTTTAACTTATGGTGCACATCTAACTAGCATCTAGTTTTTACTTACTGGAATTGATTCAGCTCATGAAAAAAAATCTAGTTTTTACCTGCTGTGAATTAATGCAGGAATTTGATGTATTAAAGCTGCTTGTGTTTAACTATGCTACACGTATACACATCTGAGAAACCTAATAATTGATTGTCAGGTGAATTATGCTCTGGGGGCCCTTTATTATCTTTGTAACAAGTCTAACAGGGAGGAGATTCTAAAGCCTGAAGTGGTTGATGTCATTGAGAGGTATGCTGCAGCTCAAACTGTAAATGTAAGCTTCAGTAATCTGGCCAAGGCATTTCTGGACAAGCATGTCTCTAAGGACAAGTAAGGTATGAATCCCACTTTTCAGCTATGATGTTTAATGGTGTGGATTGATTTCTTCCTGAACAGAGTCTAATGAAAATCTGATTTTGAAGTGCATGGCAACTAGAGCTTTCTGGTCTGTCTCCCCTTTATACTTTTTCACTCGATTGAACTACTTTCCATCAGCACTGGATTAGATTAGGTTGTGGTTTTGCCACTTCTTGAAAAGCTTGAAGAATTTATCACCATTGTTATCATGTTCTCATTGACCTCTTGGAACTTAGGAATTTCAGAAATAATCTTGTGTTTAAGAAATGAATCAGCAACATTGTACCAAAGATGATGTTTTTTTTTTTTTAATTCAAATCTGTTATTGTAATAGTCAGGACCAATCAAAATGGCAGCCATAACCAAAATAATACTCTTAGTTATGAATTTATAATGAACCAGTTATCAGAGACCAAACATTAGTAATCTCTACGCAGGTCACAGCGGCAGAACTTACAGAAGACATATATTGGTGCAGTTATTCATCAGGAAAGACGCATACAGCATTCAGTTTAGCCAGAATGTATGCAAGTATCTGCAAGACCAGGCAAAGTTGGTATTCCACTATTCCGTGTAGCAATGGCGGGTGGCTGTTTAACAATGTAACTTTTTAGGTGGAATTACTGGGATCTTTATCGGCCTGTCATTGGGACATCAGAAGAGTTTGAAGTTTATGATTATTGTAGCTTCTTCCTAAGTGGCAACCATAAAACTAAACATCAGACCACAAAAAGCTTTTGCTCGAAGACCAGAACCAACCAAATATTCATTTTGAATTTTAGGAAATGAAACACGATTGACCTTGTATGCATCTGACAAACAAGGTGCCATTATTACAAGATTTTGTGAAATTTGACCTGAGGTGTACGTATCCTTCCATTTGATATGTTAAACTATTTTTTTTTTCTTGAAAGTTAAGTCTGATTCATTTCATAGTAGGATAAACCTTAAACTTACAAAAGGCAGGCAGTAAACTTAGAGGGATTGAGTTACAAACCATGGAGTGGTTAACAAAAATGCAACTATCAGAAACCCTGTGAAGCTATACAGAATTCACAAAACCTTACCCACAACCTCGAAATTTATACAACTTTGGTATTCCTCAACAAGTCAAATCCACATACAGAACCTAAAGCAATTCGCAAGACATCTCCACAACTAGAAAAGTAAGAATGACAAACATTGCCTGCAGGCCTGTTTCCTCTTCTTACCTCTGCACGTGCCCTATGAAGTAAGCAGAATCAAGATCTATAACTGTCCAGCACTTCCATTCATATAACAACAATAATCTGTATGCATTTTGACTCAGCCAAAGGAAGCAAGGAAGAGCATTTTACCATATCCACCCAAGTTCCCAGTAAACCAGGATCCTCAAGGATAAATGCACGGCAACTCATTTGATCTGTCAACGCCTAGTTTATTATTGACAATTTGGAGTTTTTCTGCATGAGTTAAGCTGTGGCGGGTTATTTCTTGATTATACACCATAATCATATAAACAAACTGGCTATAATGCACATGAAAACATATTAACATTTTCATCAGCATGTACTTGTGCATTTGACTTTGATTTAATAGCAAGTCTCTTTTTATTCAAAAAGTTAATTTCAGCCATACAAAAAATATTAAAAAAATGCAAAACATAAAAATCACAGGCAGTTATGCAGAGAGAGAGAGAGAGAGAGAGAGAGAGATTATCAAGGAAATAAAGGGTAAGAGAGAAAATCAAGGACCATCAGACCTGATTTTCTCTTACCTCTATGGTTTCCACTTTGACTAATCCTGCAAAACACTTTTCAATCTTGTTTTTACGTTCTTTTCTTTCCTCAAATGTTTATGTGCTTCCAACTTAAAATTGTTATTATATCTTATTTCTTACCATTCTTAAACCAGCATGGATATCATACACAAACGTTTATGCCTTGATCAATACTCATTCAACCCTTTGGTCACGGCATTGACGCAGACCTCTTGCATTCTTGCCATTTCCCATTTCTTCCACCTTCTCCTCAAGCCTGTGGGACAACCAGGACCAGTTGCACAAGTTCTTGTAAAAAAAACTTTCCTCTCTAGAAAAAGCAAAATGCAGGATTAAGATGTTACAATATGATGTCTCAGTCTAGACATTTTATGTGGTTTTATCTCTTATGTATCAGGCTGGAGTAGTCTTAGGCCCCTCGGTATCATGCCGTATTCATGACATTAGGGAATTCTTCATTCAGCCTACTTCCGGGGATTATTATCAGTTTTCCTCATATTTGTTTGAGATTATGTTTATGTTCTTAATCGGTTTGGAGACAGATATATCTTTTTCAAAGCGCAACTTGTATGTAGCAAGCATTACTGCTTATAGTGGTTTGATCTTAAATAGCATCCTTGGAGCAGCTTTGAGCCCACTTTTCATCAAACTACTGAGAATCCCTGACAAGAAGATACAATTTGCCACCGTTATCATGATGATCCTAGCGAACTCAGCGTCTCTTGTTGTGATTCGATTAGTAGCTGATTTGAAACTCGACACTTCAGATGTAGGAAGATTGGCAGTAACTTCTTCTTTGGTCAATGAAATGTCATGTGTTCTTGTAGCTTCTCTATATCACGCTGTGGGTTCATGGAAAAGTTTTTCTTTCTTATTTCTCACCTTTCTTGTAACCGGATTGCTTATTGGTTTGAACCAATACTTGGCCTTCTGGATTAACAAGTCGGACGGGGATAACAAATATGTGAACAATGCGGATGTTTCATTTATTTTTTTCCTGATTCTGATGTTATCATTTATTGTTGAAACATGTGGATATAGCAGCACGATTTCTTGTTTCTTAGTTGGTTTGATGTTTCCTAGAAAAGGAAAAACATGTAGGACACTTTTGTCCAAACTCAGTTATCTTGTTGACAACTTCTTACTTCCAATTTATTTCGGATACATTGGGTTTCAGTTTGACGTAAATTATTTGAACAGTATTGGCACCATCATTACGGTTGTTGTTATGATCCTGTTGAACTTTGGGGGCAAACTTGTTAGCACCTTTGCAGCTTGCCATTACTTAAAGGTCCCACTGAATGAAGGATTCATGTTTGCTTTGATACTCAGCTTGAAGGGCCATTTCGATCTTCAACTTATCAATGTAGAACCAAACTCCAGGGTAAGTTTTCCTTTACCTGATCATATGATTATATTCCTAAACTCTCAAAAGAAACAAAGTGTTGCCTTTTGGTAAGCTTATTCTCTGTTTTCTTCACTATTGCTGCAGTTATGGTGGAATCCATGTGTCCACAGTGTGCTGTTGTCCACTGTGGTGTTTGACACGGTTATTGGGGGGATCATAGTTGCTTTTACAGTAAAACGAGAAGAAAAATCCTTATCTCACAAACAAACCTCACTTGAATTGCATGATCCGGAGTCTGAACTCCGAATTCTGGCTTGCACCTATGGCTCAAGGCATTCTTCGGGATCACTAGGGCTAATTTCAGCTTTGGGTGGATCAAAAAGGGCAATAGTCACCCCTTACTTGATGCACCTGGTTGAACGCCCGGAGAAGCGTAAAACCAATCTGATGTACCATCAACTTGCTGAGGGTGATCAATACAGTGACGAAGATGACTATGGTGGAGATGATGCTGTGGACACCTTTACCTCTGAGACAAAAATTTTGATCAACATTGTTAAGGCTGTGTCATCTTTTGCATCCTTGTACGAGGATGTGTGTACTGGTGCTGAGGACAGGTGTGTATCTATTATATTCCTTCCATTTCACGAGCATCAACGCATTGATGGCAATATGGAGATTGACAAGGAAGGGATTAGAGCAACTAACCAGAGGGTTCTGCCCATGCTCCGTGCTCGGTAGGGATCCTTGTGGACAGAACAATAACTGGATTCCAGCGACCACATGGCTCCAACTCGGTGCAACATGTAGCAACTTTGTTCTTTGGAGGCCCCAATGATAGAGGCATTGGCATTTTCCAAGTGGATCAGCAGCCATCCACAAGTTAACTTGACACTCATCAGATTCCTCCCAGTAAGAGAACAGATTTCTGGAAGTCATAACCAGGACAACGAGTTCTTATTGACTGTGTCAACTAACAATTCCCAGACCGCGATAGACAATGCCTCTCTGGTAGAATTCTATAACAGGTAACCCTACATTAACAAAAACATTCAGCTCTCTAGTTCCTCCTCCGTGATTATTTGCTTACAAATTTTGACATTGAAACCTTCTTTTTCTTTTTTTTTCCCATGATCAGGTATATTGCTTCAGGTAAAGCCAATTACACAGAGAAGCATGTTAGCAATGGGGGAGAAACTGTGACAGCTTTAACAGAATTAAGAAAAGTGTACTCGTTAGTTAATTATAGTTGGAAAGGGTGGAAGAGGGAATTCATCAATAACAACTTTGAGTGACTGGGAGGAGTGTCCAGAGCTCGGGACAGTAGGGGATTTTTTGGCTTCTACAGATTTCAACACCAATGCTTCAATTCTAGTTATTCAAAAACATCAGCACACCACTGATGATAGCTTCAGAGGTGACCACTGAATGTAAATGTATTTCCAAGTTAGTCATGAAAGTTTTAGCTGTTCTCATAGGTGTTAATTTAATTGAAATGTAGTGGTGAGGATAAAGCACATATTCAAAGATGTAGAAATTCATGCAGAACATCTTATATAGTTCCTTCAGGTTCACTTCCTATCCATGAAAAATATACTAATATAACTACAAAGAAAGAAATTGTCTGCACTTAGTCAGCAAACTTCTCTGCAGCAGAACTTTTCTGAAGGTACATTATTATCACTTCAATTAAGTACTATCTATCAAACGATGTAACTTTAATCTCAACAAGTTGAAGGAATACATCAGAAGTTTAAAAGGACATAATCTTAGCCGTAGTAGAGGAGTTCAACAGGACTTTATTTGGAAGCAGATTTTAAGGATTCTCTGCGGAGTCTAATGAAATCTTGATGTTTCTCCTTTGGAATCCGGCATTCATTGACAGCATCGATTTTTATGAGCTTTTCAATCCATTCAGATATAATTGGAAATTTCTCTGTCGTTAGTGCGTTTACTCCTGAAGCCTCTCCTGCACTATAAAACCAGAATAAAACATGTGCAACAATATCCAGGTATCCAATACTCTGACCTGCAAAAAATTCCTTCCCCTTGAGCTCATTCTCTAGAATTTTCAGCTGCTGATGCACTTCTTTAACACCCTGCTCTTGTTCCTTTCCTGTGCTATGAGAAACCTTCGCTGCTGTTGGTAAGAGCTGCAGACAGAAAGCCACATACATTTGGTAAACTGATTGTTCAAAACGAAATGATAAAGAGTGGAATGTAATATATACCTTCTCGTCTATGAATTTAGCCCAGAAACGAGCCATGGCTCTCTCATAGGGATCTTGAGGCAAAATAGAATTGTTTTTCCAAGTCTCATCAAGGTACTCAAGAATGACTAATGATTCTGCAAGTGGTTTTTCCTTATGCACAAGAAGAGGGACTTTCTTATGGATGGGATTATACTTGAGAAGTGAAGGACTCTTATTGGATAAGTCTTCTTCAATATATTCATAGGGTATTCCTTTGAGTTTCAGGGCTAGCTCAACTCTGCGGCTGAAAGGGCTTGCCCACATGCCAAATAGCTTCACTTCTTCGGCCATAGTTCTTCTTGGGTTTTGAAAGGCTATGGGATAAATGTTTACTGTTGTTCCCCCTTAGTCGATAACATGTTACTCTTATAACTTAATAGACCTCTAGCATAAACCGATTGCTGCATGGTTCTAAACCTCAGCCATCCAAAAATTTGGCTGTTCAGCTCCTAGGGTTGCACGATGTTGCCTAACAACCATCGGAGACTAGATACATGACACCATTAATATATTTCTCCGATACTCTCTAGGTGACACCATTTGTATATTTTTGTTTTGCCTAGGAATACACACATACATCCGAGGGTAATCTATTAACTAGATGGCCATGAAATTAATCAGAAAGTTGCATACATTTATGTGTGAGTAAGTTATGTTTTGCCTTGCCCCAATTAAATCGCTATAACCTAAAACCAACCACATCATGACTCATGAGGTTAATTAGGAATAATCCATCAAGCATCATAAGTTCATCTTCTAACACCAAAGGAACCGAAGAAATGTGGAATCCTTTTTCTTAGTGTGGAATATTGTAATCTTGCTGATGTCAACAGTCAGCAACGTTTGTTTATTTAGCTTGAATTTCTGTCTATGGAAAGTTTTACAAATTAGGAAGTTGCTTGCAGCAGTAAAAACTGCTGTACTGCATCAGTAAATTGCTCTGCAGCTCAGCTGACAAGAGGTACATAAAATTTCAACTTGAATATAACAAGTCTTATTTTCTCCTATAAGCAGAATATATAATAAACAGTAGCATAGATAGAACCTCATGATCACAATCCTGACAGGGTCATTCTAAAGGCTTTACTTAGATGCAGATTTAAAGGCTTTCAGGCGGGTTCTGATGTACTCAAGATGTTTCTCTTTTGGGATCCGGCATACCTCGACAGCATCAATTTCAACCACCTTTCCTATCCATCCGAATATAATCGGAAATTTCTCTTTTGTGAACATATCAACTCCCAAAGCCTCCTGCAAGTTTCCAAACCAGAATACTAAAACACTGGCAACAATATCCAGGTATCCAATGCTAGGACCTGAAAAATATTCCTTCCCTTGGAGCTCACTCTCTAGCAGTTTCAGCTGCTCAGTTATTTCCTCAATGGCCTGCTCTTTTTCCTTCCCTGAGGCGACACTAGCCTTCCTGGTTGTCATCAAGAGCTGCAAACAAAGGACCCCAAAAACTGATTATTTTCATGGTTTCAACAGAGAATTAAGAAATGGTCGAGTTCAATATACCTTTTCATCTATAAACTTAGCCCAGAAGCGGGCCATGGCTCTGTCATAAGGATCTTGAGGCAAAATAGGATTGTTTGTCCAGGTCTCGTCGATGTACTCCAGAATGACTAATGATTCTGCTATTGGTTTTCCATTATGGACAAGGACAGGAATTTTCTGATGAACTGGATTATACTTGAGAAGCAAACAACTCTTGCTGGATAGGTCTTCTTCCACGTATTCGTATGGTATTCCTTTAAGTTTCAGGGCTAGTTCAACCCTGCGGCTATAAGGGCTTGCCCACATGCCAAAGAGCTTCACTTCATCTTCATCAGCCATAGTTTGCTCCAGTTTTGAAGTGAAATTAACTAAAACTGGTTTCCTTCTTAAAGCTGTTGCAATTCCAACATTCCTGTCACATGATGAGATAATCACATGAATCTCAGCCATCCAAAAAGCTGACAGTTCAACCACTAGAACCTCCGCCCTTTGAATTGCACAATGCAGTCTAAGTGGATGACATTGAAAAACAGGAAAAATTAATAGCACTATTCGTATTCTCTATTTTTGGATTAGCTTTGACAATATCAGCCATTTCTACATTTATATTAGATACATATGTCTACTTGAAGTCTATATTTCCATGATTGGCGGCACAATTAACGATGGTGGCTGTGGCTCATTGGCTCGGATTCTTTGGTTGGTGGCTGAGGCTGATTTCTAGTTAGCTCTCAATTTTCAATGTAATCCTGATATAATTTAAACTAACTCCACAAACCAATTTATATATTTGTCAATTATTTAACGATAAGTAATAATAATTAACTTCATGTTTGGATCATTCAACTTATAATCAATATTCAACTAATATCTGCAATTTGTACTTTCTTTGGACATCGATAAAAAGATAAGATAATTTGTATATGAGATAACTATAATGATTCAAGTTTAACACCACTGCTCTAGTAACTTCTCTAGCCTAATGTGAGATGGGGTATAAAAACTCACTCACTCAAATCCTTTGCCTGATTAAGATCTCACTAACATAATGTCAAAACTCACAACAAGTTAGTACATGCTTTAATAACAATTAAGATTCAAATATTATTGACCCAATAATTTTTCAAGTCTAAATCACGTGATTTTAAAAGTTTAAATTCAATTAATTAATGGTAATTGACTTAAATCTTACATAAATCTTAACAATCACACTCATATATGATGTAATATGCATCATATAAACTATATTATAACATAATTTAAGATGATTGTAATTATAGTTTGATCTAACTTATATACTTGCTTTTCTAAATGATATTGATTACAGAGCTTCCGTTGTATTAATACATTTGTCTTATCCCAAACCAATAATCTAAAACCTACCAGGCAACTACTCATTCTTTAACTTTCAAAAAAAAAAAAAAACTACACATTCTTTAATTGTACCCAAAATAATGAAAATAGAATAAAGCCTCATTAGGCAATAAAATTTTCACATCAATAAAGTCGTTGTAGTATAGTGGTAAGTATTCCCGCCTGTCACGCGGGTGACCCGGGTTCGATCCCCGGCAGCGGCGGTTTTTTTTTTCTTTTCTTAATAACTGCAAATACCTTTCCGTGGCGGGAAATCCACGCTAACAGAAAAACAAACCCAAAAGTTTCGTTTACTTTTTCTTCAATTCTTATTTCAATCTCCCAAGCAACCGTCAGTTCCCATTCCAAAACCCCTCAGTTTGCTACGCCAATAACATGTTTCCCCTTACATTTCTCTTTTCTCCTCCACGTTCCTCCGCCCCATTACCGCCGACGACATCCACCGTCAGCCGCCGCATGATCAGCAGCACCACCATCCACATAATGGCACTAGACGGGATAGTTAACGTCAACTCACTCTTCACCTTCGCTTTATTCCTTGGCCTTGCATGGTACCCCACCCCCACCATCATAGACCCCAGCTCCCCTGCCTGTGCCGCTGACTCCAACGTCGCCGAGAACCTCATTGCATGCCACGTGTACTCATTCAGCTCCTTCCTCTTCTCTAGCCTCATTGCATCAGCCATCAAACAAGCCATAAAAATAAGCAAAGATAGCAAAGACGTAACAGGGCATGGAGTTGGCGCCAGTCTTGTGGATGTGAACTTGGTGGCTTTGAGGGTTGGGATGTTGGCTTCGGGTTTTGGTTCGGTTTTTGGATGTGGGTTTCTGATGATGGCTCTGGTGGCTATGGTTCAGATTAAGTTGGGGACTCTGAGTTGTGGGAGTCTTTACACTTTCGCTGCTATTGGTCCTTTGGTAGTTTTGGTCCCTTTGGCTCTGCTTATCTACATTTCTCTTGTTATTTATGCCTTTACTCGCTAAAAATGGATATATCTATAAAGATTACGGAATTCTTTGTTCTCCATATTTTGTTTTCATAATTTGGATGATTACATGATTTTTCTTGTCTTGGATTCACTGCCACCAGAGATGAATTTTTGCTACTAATCAAACATTTCTGCTACAGAACTTTGTACTTTAACATGGAGATTCTACTACTTTAATTATATATAAACTATCACGTGTCTCTGATGTCTCTCACTAATTTATTTCCAAGTTTGACACTCCTGGGATGATCTACTGATTTAGATGCATACTTTGGTAATATTTTAAGTGAGTGGTGTTGGGAATAGTGCACTGTGCTTGGTTTTCTTAATTAAAATTGCACAGTTGCAATGTCTGCAGATACGCTTTTTGCTAATATAGTAATCAGAGAACTTAGAAATCAGAGTAAATAAATTGAATTATCCCCATCAAGTCAATTTATTTTTCAATTCTAAGGCCGATATATTTAGTCTTCAAAAGCTGTCCATGGGAAATAACTCATTTCCTGGATTCTGCTTCTCTTATGCTAGTAAAGGCCCATGTGCTAGTAACTTGAAACAGAAATTTTGTCTAATAACTTGTTCAAACTTATCCTCAAGATTTCTAGATTAATGTAATGCATCTTGATTCAAAAGGTTTTTGCTAGGGCAAATTTGGGTCAAAGTTTTCATCTGATCAAGTAAGTCTCTCAGTTTCATGGCAAAGGATCAGATTACTACAATCTTCAGGTTCCATTATTTCTGCTGCATAATTGCAGTTCTTTCTGCATTTTCTTTCATCTCAATCTTTTTTTGGTGTCATTTTTCCAGCAATTGCTATTCCATAAACCAAATAATGATGCAAAATCCAAAGGAAGACATTGACCTACTTACATTCCCTTCTGCTTGGAATCATCTTTCTTTCCCTTCTGATCCTCCTCCTAAACTTCTTAAAATTGCCCTTTTTGTCAAGAAATGGCCTCATAAGTCTCATGCAGGAGGGCTTGAAAGGCATGCCTTGACTCTACACCTTGCCCTTGCAAAAAGGGGCCATGAGCTGCACATTTTCACTGCTTCTTCTCCAAATTCCTCCTTCCCAAGATATCCAATTAGCAATTTGATTTTTCATCTTTCAAAGCCAACAGGTGCTGGTTATCTGGAGCAGGCCGTCGTCTGGAAGCAATTTCAAACTCAAAATTCCACCAGAATACCATTTGATGTGATCCACACAGAAAGTGTTGGACTGTTGCATACTCGAGCAAAGAACCTGACAAATCTAGCTGTTACATGGCATGGGATTGCATATGAAACCATTCATTCTGATATCATTCAAGAGCTTCTGTGGACTCCTGAAGAGCAGCAGGCTTATGTGTTGACTGAAAGAGCTAAGAAGGTTGTTGAAGAGGTGAGATTTTTTCCAAGATATTCTCACCATGTTGCTACAAGTGACCATGCTGGGGATGTCCTGAAAAGAATTTACATGATCCCAGAAGAAAGAGTCCACATCATTCTTAATGGAGTAGATGAGGAGATCTTCAAACCTGATTTCTCTCAAGGAAATGATTTTAAAGGGAAGTTTGGCATCTCAAAAAGTAGATCTTTGATTTTGGGAATGGCTGGGAGGTTGGTAAAAGACAAAGGGCACCCTTTAATTTTTGAAGCTTTGAAGCAAATATTTATGGAAAATGAAAAATTCCGAGAAACTGTTATTGTTCTTGTTGCTGGTGATGGTCCTTGGGGTGCTAGATACAGAGATCTTGGGGCCAACATATTTGTTTTGGGTCCATTGGAACAAGCTCAATTAGCAAAGTTCTATAATGCGATAGATATTTTCATGAATCCAACTCTCCGAGCTCAGGGACTGGATCATACTTTGTTAGAAGCAATACTCACTGGGAAACCAGTAATAGCTACAAGACTTGCCAGCATCACAGGGTCAGTAATTGTCGGACCAGAAATGGGTTACACTTTCTCTCCTACTGTTGCCTCCTTGAAAAAGGCTCTCTATAGGGTTTGGAATGATGGCAGAGAGGTTTTGGAGAAGAAAGGCAAGGTTGCTAGGCAAAGAGGGTTGCAATTGTTCACTGCCACCAAAATGGCAGCCGCATATGAAAGACTGTTTCTGTGCATATTAAAGGAAGAATATTGCAAATACCAAAATCCGTTTAATTAACATTGCAATGTTAGTTTGATATTCAATTTTGTGACAGCATGTGGTGCAAGAATCAATTAGATTCTCCTTGAGGTGGTATCTCTCATAAGACTTGGTGAAGTCCTTTGATCTCTATCCCATTGATAGTCCTGACTGTTCAGAGACATGAAAGAAGAGTTGTACAACACATCTTTCTGCACTAGCAGCACCAGATGAAGAAATAAAGTTCCTGTTTAAGAAACTGGAAAAGAACTCAACTACTTCATTGCCTGAAGGCTACTATATCCAAGGATTTCCAGGATGAAGTCAAAGGTATCACTAATCACTCCAAGTCTTGATTTTTTAAGGTTGCTGATATGGAGTTAATTTACACATTTTATGGAAAATTTTCAATCAACTTCTTTTAATTTTGAATTTATGTGCTATAATCTCTTTCAACCAGACTTACATGAAGGTGGCATGGCATGAACATAGTGCACTTACTATTGGCAGCCAGATGACAGATTAGATCTATAGAGTCTTGGTTAATTTAGGAAAGATATGCAAGTCAAATGGTATGCATACTACATATTTCATTGAATATATCTTAAGAAACATGGGATATCTCATATCTGCACTTGGAACCATGTGCTTTTGCAGCCAAACATAGCAGAAGAAATAGCTTTCCTGCTCACTGTCACTGCCACTGGAAGCTCTGTTAATGTTCTATTTCCACTTCACTGATATTGGATTTAATTTTCTTTTCCTTTGAAAGGGCAATCCTTATGAATGAACAGTCCAAAAGGATACTGCTTGTACTTTTAGTTTTTTGTTGTGTAACTTTCATACATAGCAAAGAGACGGCATTTGGATACCGAATCTCAAGCATTCATATTGACACTTAAAAAGGAAAGCCTAAATTATCTATTCATTCTCAGCCTTTCACACATTAGGGAGGGAAATTGAGCATCTAAATACTTTCCGCTCTTCTCAGCCTAAGAAAACTTATCCCAGAGCTAAGTCTATGATGTAGTGAAGGAATTCTCAAACATCATTTCCAGATAGAATTATGAAAAAGATATCATATTACAGAAAGGATTTGAGATCCCTAATGGGCTCTGTCAATGTCAGGAACTTATTCGTACTTCTTGTCTTCCATGATTATTTGTTTGCTATATGAATTCCTGCAAAATGTCAAGGAAGATTATATAAGAAACCATACTGTTAAATCTTCAGAGAAGTTTCTTCATAGAAATATAACAGCTGCCATTACTCGTCTTGGGATAAACAGGTACAAATTTCTTCACCAGTCATATTTCATGAGTTTGGCCATTTTCATTTTTGCTAGTTTTTTGGTTAAGTAAAACACTAGTTAAATTTTGTAAATGAAAATACCTTGGAAAACTGATGGAGAATCCATATGCACTAGAAGCGCAGGCTCTAATAATAAAGCGAACCTGCAGAAATCCAAGTCAAGTTTTGAGTCTTAGTATAGTCAAAATTCATATAGTTGCATTGAGATATCTACTTGCAGCTTCATCTATAACATCAGTACCTTGCCACCAGTTTCCTCTAGAAGCATCCTGTGAATTGTTTCCATTAGGATCATCTTCACCTCCATCTTTCTTAAACTATTCATTCACAAAATATATAGTACAATTACCTTAATACATCTGAAAAATAAAATTTATAGAATAATAACTTTCATTCATCTTTCACAAAGTAGTTTTTGTATCAGAGATCAACCAGTCAGGACTCACAATAGGGTATGACGTAGAAGTTTGAGTACTCGAAGAACAGGAATATATGTCTTGGCCACCATAGTAAAGAGATGAACTTAAATGGCATGGTTCTGCCCTTTCTTCCTGAAAAACTGAGTTCCTCTCCTTGTTGGGTATGTTATAGGTTGCACCCTCAGCAAGTGGAGCTACGTTAAATGGGAAAAAGGGAAACAAGAATCAGAAAATATTATCAGAAACTAGTTTTACATTGTCAAACAAGGTAAGAAGTACTAAATTTTTCACAAAATGAGGATAGGTTTACTGAAGAATGAGGGAAATCATACTATTAACAGTCCATGAAGCACTGCTTCCAGGGAAGCAGCAACATGGAAGTAGTAGTTTAAAGAAAAACGTATAATAGGTCCTCAGGTGACTCTTACTGAATACAGAAAAATTCTGAGGATATGCTCCTATTGACACAAAAGTACTTGAGTTGACAAGCAAATAGACTTGGAATTTGTTTTCCCCAATGCTGCACAGTTCAAGCAATATAGAAGGTCTACATCTGATGGGAGAAATGGACTGAAATCATAAGAAAGTGAAGTGTCCTGATCAATAACCTTGCATTCCATGTCTCCAAGCTGAACCTTCTAAAGACTGATTTGGCCAAGATTCTAACACCTTGGAGCTTGAGGAGTTCCTCCCTCCCGCCTGAAATTTCAAATAAAGAAAAGTTACCTATCAGACTAGGAATCTGATTAAAGAAAACTCGTCCTTGGTTTCCACTAGAAAAATACTTTTCACATACAAAAACCATGCCTTTCCTCTGCTATGCTCTTGTATTCCAGAACAGAAGATTTACATACGATCAGAATGAAGAGGCCAAATAACATAGGAAACAGTCACTCCATCATTAACCCAGAACTAGAACTTTCAGCCTTTGATTGAAATTCTGAATTGCAGAAGATTATACCATATGGGACTTTTCAGCTTCAGTTCAAGAGTTCCGGCTTAGAAGTCATATTTCAGAGCTATTCAGACGAAAACTAACCTTTTCAAATTTTCCTGAACTTCTTAACCGATAATACAAGCATAAAAAATGAACTAAAACGTCACATATGAACTAAAGCATGTCCAATCAGCAGAATCAAATATATAAAAAGGAGAAGCAAGAAAGGAAGAGTTCTAAACGTGGATGACAGCAAGAAACGATATCCATAGCAACTGCAGCCACCAGCATGAGACAGTGTATATACCATGGATGGAGGTGGAAAAATGGAACTGAAAATCCCTTTCGACGTTGATGATGATGACTCCTTGGAGCCAAACAGATCAGCAGTGAAGGAGGAAGAAGAACCAACTTGCCTCTTACTCTCCATTTTCCTTTTCTTGTTTGTCAAACAAACCGCAGAAGAACTGAATTCCCAAGTAAGAACTAATCAAATTCTGTGTACAGACACCTTATAGGAAAGACCACCCTAGTTGGAAAAATAAAGAAAAACCAGATAAGATTTGCAGAGAAGATACAAAGGGAAAACAGAAGTGCACGTGAAGATCACAGTATATGGGGAAGATGTATATCAAACTGTCTCAGTAACCATCTAATATATATAAAAAAATGCTAAACAAGACGCCATTTGCAGGTGCAGCCCATGTGCCCCATCATCATCATCATCATCATCATCATCATCAAAAAGGTATTCTATGACTATATTTTATGGTAAACTTTTCTCTCTTTCTGTCTTTCCTTTTTTTTTTCTCTCTTTTCCTTTTAAAATCAAAGATTCAAAGGAATTTTTCTCTGCAACTTCCTTTCATTCACATTTGGTTCTCTGCATATAATATCAATCTCACTTTTTTCTCAACTAAACATAACGGATAAGTGCCACGAGGGGTCCACTTGTCATCCCAAGTGGCGTACCATTTACTGCCATCTGTCCTCTAATGGATAAATGCACCCTCTCTTGGCTCTGTAGGGTCATAATAAAAAAAAGGAAAAAAACGCCTTCAAGTTCACTATATCTTGACCTTTTCCTTTCCTTGGCTAATGACCCTCCATGGGAATGATTTTCTTTAGATATAGCCTCAAGGGGGTTTGAGTGAAAGAGAGATTTGGAGAAATCTCTATTCCCTTTGATCCCACAAGAAGATAACTAGATAAGGTTGTTTCCCCACTCAAACCTTTATCTATATGTGCCCCTAACAGTTGAACCTAATTATGTTTTTTAAATACCATAGTTGATACTAAAATACCATAAATGATCCCATTTAGATACCTGAAGCTACCTAACTGATCAATTCGTTTGTATTTTGTCATGGAGAAGATACTAAATGCATGACCAAATACCCTTTACTGATCTCTTCTGCTTTCCCTTTTTCGCTGTCTATCACTCAACGGTCAATGGTTCGGTTTTTCCATCAAGAATAGTAAACCACTCTCCTATCCCACATTTAAACTTGCCCGAATTCCCATAGCTTTTTCCCAGGAATCGGTTTCTAATCGGGGTTTGATCATGTGAGGCGGGGTTCCAATTCCATATATTAATTATAAGCAACTAGCATCTTGTTTAAGGGCAAAAGTAAATCAGTACTGTTGTTAGTCTCAAAATGTGAATCAATCATTGAGATAAAGTTGAAGTGTCAGCTCACTCAATTGGATAATGCTAGTTGACCACGTTTTCCTGGCAAATAATCCTAGTAGTTGTGGCCATTTTCTCATGATTTCGCCTTGGAAAGTATGGCTAAGAGTGCATGCTGTGATTTTGTTTGATAATAAGAGCTTGAAATCTTAGGTCTCATCATGCTGAAAAGGATCATTACCCCATTTGTACTCTCTCCTTACTTGTTTTTAACCCCATATTTTTTAAGCTACATGAATTTTACTCGGAGTCCATGGAATACATGCATATCAAATTTGTGAAGACAATGATGAGTGAGACAAGTTGGCATGTCAAGATGTTATGAAAATTGATCCTATAAGTTCACCAAGATCGGCATCTCTTGTTTGGGAATCCATGATACAAGTGTTAATTACTACTTAATTAGTAGCTTGAAACGTACTACTTCTGTTTTTGCTTGTAGAAGTTTAAAATAATAGTTTCAGAATCCTAAACCTTCCTTTTTCTCTATCTCTTTTTCTGATTTTTTTTTCTAAAAGCAAGGTCCATAGCAGAAATGAATCTATGTGCAGAGAACTGACTACATACATGGTCAAATTTGGGAAACTTTCACATTCTCTGGATATGCCGATTAATGAACATAAAAAAATAACAATAATAACCTATAGTTCAGGTATTGAAAAGGAATGGTAGAAGAACGTGAGCGGCAGGATTCGAACCTGCGCGGGCGAAGCCCACATGATTTCTAGTCATGCCCGATAACCACTCCGGCACGCCCACTTTGCTGCCGCATGGGTCCTCAATTACATTTCTTTTGAGACAAATAATGAATATGGCAATCACACAGATTACATTCCTTTTTATCTATTTATTTTACAGCAATACAAGGATTTTACGGTCATTGGCTGTGTGATGAGATGCCGAAAAGGCATCATGGTTAAGGCAATATGCTAGGATAAAGGTGGTCAAAAGAAAGAGCCAATAACAAGCAATCTTATCTATATATTATCTTCCATGTGCATCCTCCCTTAAATCATGGACAAAATTAGACAGTGCATCATACTTCAAGAATCTATCAAAACTACAGTTCTAAGTTGAAAGAACTCCTCAATGTGACTAACAAAATGTGGACTGTTCAAGCTCTGAACAGGAAAATCATATATCTGCCATATAGGTTCTCCAATCGAATTGCTCATTCCTGCTTCCTCTTCAAAAAACATTGCTGTCTTATCCTGTCAGTTTCTGTCACCCCTATGTGACTGAGTTCAATCATTTGAACCCTGAAACCAATGAAGTTTAAATTAAAGGAGGAAATAGTTTGATAAAGCAAATGAGCACAATTCACTCTTATGCAAGTTTTGATCTAGCAGTTTATTGCATTCATGGATTCAAAAAACTGCATTACTAGGTCTTTTCCATAAGCTTGATTGCATCGAGTAAGCAATTAATAACATTCAACTAACAAACCCATAAATGAAACATCACATGTTTTGGTTCTTACAAAAACATATATAGATCAAGATAATCCATGAAAATTAATGCAGCCAAAAACTAAGACAGAGTCATTACAACAGAATGATGAGCCTAATAATACATTTAAGTACACATGACGCACTTGTTCCACAGAGATGATGGGTGATGCCAAACTGATAGTTTCAAGTTGATAGTTTCACAGCTGACTTGGTGTAATTAGGTGCTGTTTAAATCCATGGACAAGTTCTTGGATATATAACCCTGTTGTCAATGAAGAACCAAATTAGACTAAAAGAATGTTAATTCCTTGTCACTAGTTATTGTTATAATTCTTTACCAAAAAAATAGAAAGAAAAATAAAATTGAAAGAGCAAAGGTCACTAGCAAACCTCAGTATTTGCCAAAAATTTCTTCCGGAGGATCATAAGCATGTTTCTCTGGAAAGAGCTCCTCAAAATCTTTCTTGACCTTGTTCCTTAAAAGAGGGTGAGGCAGAAGCCCCTTCAACAAAATCCTAAATGGCAACTCCTCTGGTGGATCTGGAGACTTTATCATGTCCTCGTATATGTTCATTGCATCAGCAGGAGATCCATCCCTCAAGAAGCCCCTAATGATCTCAGTGTATGTCTGAGAATCAGGGAACAGCTCTTCCTTTCTCATATATTCCCATAACTTCATTGCTTCATCCATTTTCTTGAATCTCGCTAATGCAATAATTAAGTCCTTATACAAGTAGACATCAGGCTTATACCAGTCTTGCTTTTGTATCACCTGGAAAACCTGAATATTCAACAAGTTACAAATATCAAGCAGAAGATATTATAACTCAGAAGACCTTATCTACTACATTAACGGCTAAAGCTTATTATATATAACACTAAAAGACCCATACGTTAGAGCTCTCTAAAAAATATCATTTTAATGCACAAAGCTGACTAATTCTCTTTTATCACTAGTAATACAAAAACCCATCAAGATTCTCAAGCTAACTACCGAGAAATCAATGCCCTCCAAAAACTAACATTTTTTCAAGCATTTGATCAAACAAAACAAAAGCAATTTCATTTCACTCTTTAACTCAATCAAGAACACAGAAACCTAAAGATTAAGAACAACCCCATTGAGTAAACATCAAAAAGAATTAATAGAGTGAAAATGCGAGTACCTTTACCGCGAGAGAAGTCTCCTCTTGGCGTTCAAGCTCTGTAAGAACCGCAATCAATTCCATTTTCAATAGCCTTAAAACATGCGTTTTGATAAATTTCTGAAGTTTGTCATCATCATCCTTAAATCTCTTTAAACCCAATATTACAAAAAGTGCTTCTTTGCCAATCAGCTTTTTGCCTTTCCAAAGGGGACCCCTCGGCCTCCCATCATGATATTGCTTCAACCCTGAGATAGGTATATGGGAATTTGATTGTACATGTGGGACTCGAGGGTTTACCGGAAATGGGGACCTTGTTATGGGGCTTTTTGCGAGGTTCTGAAGGAGGATTGAAGTTAAAATTGGGCGCTTCGACTTTAAAAAGACGCGAATTGCCATTAGAGCCGGAAGAACTCGAGAATGAGAAGGGTTTTGGTGGAGAAAAATGCTTCCAAGTCCAAGCAAGTGAGAAACGATGCGTTTCACATAGGGCATTCAAATATGTATATTAATAATTAAAAAATATTAATATTTAAATTACAAAAAATAATATTTAAATGTTAATATATAAATTATTTTTTTATAAATCCACTTTTAATTTAGAGTCTTCTAATTTCACTCTCTATAAAATTGGAAATAGTTTTCAAATACTAATATATAAATTACTTTTTGATAAATTTGCTTTAATTAGAAATTTTTTAACTTCACTTTTTATAAAATTATGAATTCATTAATATCATTAATTATATAAAACTCTAATTAATTAAGTAATATAACATGTAAAAACTCATGACATCACTTATCTTAATATGAGTTCGCCCCTTGTGTATATCCTAGCAATAAGTATATTATACATGTTGTTGGTCAAGTAATTCATTTCCTATTGTATAAAGAATAATATTTGATGATTACATTCTTCGTAGTCGAGTGTTCTTTAGTAATACAAGGTTTAATATCAGTAACAAGAATACAATCTGTGTTCTATTAGTCACTTGAGTTCCCTGCTGGTTAATGAATCCCAGATGTTAGTCAGAGCTGAAATGGTTCCAACCTTTGTCTTTGAAGCATCTCAAATTTGTCAAAGAAACATCTTATCTATCTATCAGGGCTCCATGATACTACATAAAGATCAACTTGGCTAGAAGGTTCCCCAGGATTTGGGACTTGAATGTGAAATTCATAAAGGAATCATTATTACAAGGCATTGGAGATCGTCATGATGACAAGCTGACAAGAACTGAGATCAAACATTTGATCTAAAACCGGGATTATGTATGTACAACAATTGGACTTCTCACAATATGGGTGCCATCCGACCAGATCAATGTTGTAGACAAGAGAGAATGGCTTTTTAAATCTCCTCCACTAACAGTCACCTTAAAAGATTTCGTCTCGTTCAATGCCTTAAAGGAGAGAATTTCAGGAACCACTTTAACTTCAAGTTTTGGGTTTGGGGAGACTTCTGCCTTGTAAGTAGAGTTCGCAAGACCAACATTTTTTACTGTTCTATGGAAGGTAACTGTGAAAGACTTGTTAGTTGGAACTGAAGCTGTCGGTGAAGGATAATTCAGATCCTTAGGTGGTACATTTTCAGAAGGTTTAGGACAAGAGCTGTTTCCTCCTGATACTAGTTTGACATTATCTGGACTATATCCCAAGCTGCACATCAATTTTATGTAGTCTTCCTTAAAAGCTTCATATACAAGTCCAGGATGAATGGCTTTAACGGGGTTGATATGTCCAGCACCATAAGCAATTTCACCATCTGGGTTCTTGGATTTATCCATTGGCCAGGCTACCAGCAAAGGAAAATATATGAAAATTCGTTTCCGCAGCAGTCACTTGTGAATGTTCAAATAAAGAATTATTTGATTAATTCCCTTACAGCCAAATCCAGTCTTTAACTCTTTTTTGACTGTAATAATGCAACACCCTCCTTGAACCATATCAAATCATTCCCCTGCTTCCTCTTAGTAGTCATAGTTTCCTGGAATTACTATATTTTCATAGGATAAGTACACACTGGAACATTTTATTCCAATATAGACCAGTCAGATTTTTATGTAACAGCAAGCAATGAAACAAAAGAGTGAAGAGCAGCCAGCAGGTGTGAAATAAAGACATAAATTAGTTACAAAGCTATGAAAAATCCATTTAAAGCTCCTTTGTTAATGACAAATCATGGGTTTTGATATATTCTTTATTTGGTATTCTTGTTAATGACAACTCATTTTTGGCTTACCAAAAGCTTTGTAGTTGAAGATGCTGCCAGAATGGCTGCAAACTTAAAATGCAATAAGGAACACTGCCAAACTAGTTTCGATCACCTTAGCATTAACCCCAATGCAAAAGTAGCTTAAATGGACTAGCATCCAAATCTTGACCTAAAACTAAAACGCCCAACTAGTTTCAGATTCCAAGACAATTAGACAAAACTAGTGTTACAGATCACCATTTGATGAGAGGAAGTTCTGCATTTAATATAGAAAAAAATATAGAATACACAGACAGGGACAGCCATTTGACAACTTATTTTAAGCCAGTTTTCTGATCCGTTCACCGTCATAACTTTGTCATCAATGATGCTACACCAAGAGTATTTAAAAAGGTAGCTGAAGCTGCTAAACGAGTTTCATTCGTACATTCACACAGCTGTCGGACAGAGATGGAAAAGCAAAGACAGAGGCGTTGCCGGCTTGTACTGGTTCCATTGCCATTCCAAGGACACATAAATCCGATGCTTCAGCTTGGATCCATTCTTCTCTCTAAGGGCTTCTCCATCACAGTTATTCACACTGCTTTCAACTCCCCTGACCCCTCAAACCATCCTGAATTTCATTTCGTATCCATACCTCATAACTTATCTGATCAAGTCATCTCTTCTGGCAATTTAGTACTTCTTATATCAGTTCTTAACGTGAATTGCCAAGCGCCCTTCCAGGAATGTTTGGTTCGGGTAGTGGAACAACAGGACGAACAAGAAGAGATTGCTTGCATTATCTATGATGAGTTAATGTACTTCTCTGAAGCAGCAGCAAAGTATGTGAAGCTGCCAAGTATTATCTTTCGCACCACCAGTGCTTCAACATATATTTCTCGTAGCGGGATTCTCCAACTCAAAGCAGAAGGTATTCTTAGTTTGCAAGGTACGTGTGTTTAGCTACAGCATCTACAACTGTCAGTGAATTTTGAATGAAAGATTCCACTATACCATATTACCAACTTGAATTCCAAGTGTCCTTAGTTATGTTTATTGCCTGGTACTATTTTCTCCAGGCATGCTGCATTCTGCAGGGAGAACCAATATTTTGGGGCTCCCGATCTAGACTGTAGCATATTTGATCCTGGATTAGAATCACTGATACTGGAAAATTAAATTTGTTAACTTAGGTTCAACATCGCAAGACTTGGTGCCTGGGCTTCATCCCCTCAGATTCAGGGATCTGCCTGTTTCCAAATTCGGAATACCAGAAAATTTCCTGCGGTTGATATCTAACATGAGCAAGACAAGAACATCTTCAGCTGTTATCTGGAACACTATTGATGTCCTTGAACAGTCATCACTACCAAAGATCCAAAAACAATGCCAAGTTCCAATATTTCCGATCGGTCCTCTGCACAAGGTCGCTCCAGCCTCCTCAAGCAGCTTGCTAAAGGAGGACACCGGCTGCATTACATGGCTTGACCAGCAAATTCAGAACTCAGTTCTATATATAAGCTTGGGGAGTGTAGCATCCATAGACAAGAAAGAGTTAGTTGAAATGGCTTGGGGTTTAGCCAACAGCAAGCAGCCATTCTTGTGGGTTATTAGGCCTGGGTTAGTTGACGATCTGGAATGGAACAAGCTGTTGCCTGAGGGTTTCATAGAAACTGTAGGAGAAAATGGCTGTATTGTAAAATGGGCACCCCAAACGGAGGTATTAGCACATGGTGCTGTGGGAGGGTTTTGGACCCATTGCGGTTGGAATTCAACACTGGAAAGCATATCAGAAGCGGTTCCAATGATCTGCAGACCATGTTTTGGCGATCAGAGGGTCAATGCAAGGTTTGTCAGTCACGAATGGAGGACCGGCTTACAATTGGAGAATCCATTTGAGAGAGGAAAGATAGAGAGAGCTATCAGGAGCCTAATGGTGGAAAAAGAAGGGGAAGAAATGAGGCAGAGGGCTTGGAATTTGAAGGAGATGGTTGAACTTTGCGTAAGAGAAGGGGGCTCTTCCTATGTTTCCTTGAATCAGTTAGTCGAGCTAATCATATCATTTTGATCACAGAGCTGGCATTGTTACGGCCACAGCTAGCATCCTTCTGAGCTAAAATATAGAGATGAAACTTTTGGAAACTTGTGAAAGGTTCCTAAATTACAACTTTAGGGGGAACAAAATTTAAACATATCCGCCCAATTAGCAGCATTTACTTGCATATCCAGGCAAGCACATTAACAGCGTAGCTTGGGAGAATTTGGCTGGTTTTAATAAGACAAAAGCAATTAATCAGGAAATTGGCCTGCCCTTTCAACAGCAATTATCAGCAATACAAATATCATTCAACAAATCCAATAAGCAAGGTCTCGTTATATCTTATGGTAAAAATATTAGGTTACAAGAGTGCAGAGGAAGATTTATCCATTCACATACAATTAGTCCATAAACAGTCACGTTTTAAGATTGTGCTCAAGTTATTTTGGTGTACAGTAGCAATTATACATCTTGAAATAACTGCATTCATTTGTCTACACAAGTCTATGTTCTAAGTTAAAACAACCACATAAGGGAACTGTAAACACACCACTTAGCAGTGGAGCAGAGAGCTAAAATGATTGGCACAGATACTCTTCTTGGGCAACAATATGTCCCTGGAGTAATTCTGCAGCGTAGAAGCAAAAGAGAAAGATGGTTACATTGACAGTGACACTAATTACCATATCATTGAAAAAACTAGGGGGAAAAAATGGAAATATCAATGCATTCCAACTACCAAAGACAGATATAAACAAAAACAACGAAAAGAGATAATATTTGTGCGGCAAAAGGCTTTACAGTTTTAAACAGGGCACATAACCCAAGAAGCAAGGAAACTAATTGGCTCAAGTATGGAGATAATTAGCAGCCATCATCAGCTCCAGAGTCAGTTCAGGTTCAATGTAGAACTCAGTCTCTTTACCCCTGACCAAATAGTAACATTCTGATCAGCGTAAAAGAAAATAGAGAGAGCTCATAAACAAAACTCAAAGTTCAAATATATAAAAACAGAGGTGATTCAAGCAATCAACAAAAGTAAAAAAGTCCATTCATAGGCCTTGCAGAACAAAATAAGTTGGTTAGTTTGAGAAATCGTATAGTTGTTAAAAGTTCATACTGCATAAAAATTACAAATAGCACTGATATGTGTGACTGATACCAAAACAAAACACAGCAAGAGAATATACAAGGCAATTCCTACTTTTTTGGTATTTTAAGTTCAAATATCTAATATCTGTACTCATCCATGTGGATGTAAACTATCACACAGGAAGAGGATAGCACACTCAATGATCCCATGCCTGTTCCATAATATCAAGCCAAGATCTATTTATCTTCGAACTAGTGCTTATTTTCAGATGATAATCCTGTTCATCAAGATTCCAACTACAGTATATAAAACAACCAGAATTGTTACAATATAACATGACAAATTGTTACTGAAGCATCTTAAATCGACAGATACATTATGTAAATGAGAGTGCTAAAAGCTTTATATTGCAAGGAAATCGCTTGCAATGCGGATTTCCACTTTAACTACAATCCCTCTCAACAGAAGAAGCCACTATTAACAGTCAAAGACCTTGTTGAAATACTAACACTTGCTTCTACCTAAGTACAATGAAGGTGCTCCTACATATAATTTGACAATTCACCTCCAGCATAATCATGACAGAGCTCTGCCAGAGAAAAACAACAACCAAACATGGGCTTCATTCACATACATTTTATCAACATATCCAATTCTCATAAAACTACAATTCGAGCTACAACTTTAAACATATATCCACAGTATTCAAACATTGTTTGAAGCAGCTTAAAAAATGAATAAATACTCAATGACAAAAAAGAAAAGAAAAACAAACAAATTTGATATACAATTAAAAGATAAAGAACCTGGAATATTGAAGAGACCAATAAAAATATTGACAGATCTTCTCAAGAATGACAGCACTTATCTCCGGAAAAGTCACCTCCCCATGCTCCGTCTCCGCAAAACTACCTTCATCATCACCCAAAACCCATTACTTTCCGCTTTCCAACAACCCAAAAAAATAAAAAAAAATAAAAAAACAAGAAATTAACATTTCCAATCAAGAAACAACAAAAAACCCAGAAAACCCAATTCCCCAGAAAGACCAGAGAAGAAGAGATCAAAGAAAGAGACCTGGAGAAGTAAGCATGTTACGTATGGTTTGAGAAACCATGGCAGCTTCCTTATCGATAACAAATTCCATCCCTTCAGCGCTGATGAGCTTCACTGTGTCTTCTTTCTTCATCTTTTTCTCTCCGTTTATCCGCAATCTGGAGAGATCGCGAGAGAGCTTGTCAGGGACTTTCCGGTTATCGACTTTGGGACGATAATGACTTCTTCGGAAAAACAAATATTTTCTGCATTTACAGGCGTCTTTTTCCTTTTATTTCCTTGTTTTTTTCTTTTCTTACGTTACTTTTACTTTTTGGGGTTTCAGGGGAAATTAGATTTAGAATACTCTCGCTTGGCGCGTGTTGATTCACGTGACGAAGATCGGTGGAGGGTGTTTGGGTAGCGCGTTTACTGCAGCATGAAGTTGAGTCAGCGGAATCGTGGATTGGATAGAATAAATCCGCACGCCGCCTTTTTAAAAAAAAAATTTAAAATTATTAAAAATTTTAAATAAAATATTTTTATATTTTTTTATCAAAAAATTTTTTATAATTAATAAATAATTAATTATTATTAATCAAAATAACATTTATCAATTTTATATCAAGTAAAATAAAAATATAATAAAATAATATTATCAATCATATCAACATATCATGTTGTTATTTAATATAACATATTAATATGTCACATAATTTAAAAAAATAAATAAATATAATAAAAATATATATTTAAATTTTATTAAATAAAAATAAATCCTATGCTCTAGTCTTTGATACTATCTTAATTTTTATCTTTTAATTTTCATATTTTGTTAAAGAAAATTTACTATGTTTTACTTTGAAAAGAAATAACCTAGTTATAAATTAAAAATATGCGTTACACAATCATCTAGCATCTTGCGTGGTGCCTATTATGTTCTTTAGGTTCATCATTCATCATTATCATGAAATGATGATACTTTCATATTTATTTTGTTTAATTAATAAGTAGTATCTCCATAACGCAAAGTTGCAAATTAATTGCATTTGTTATATTTAGATATTTTGGATTTTCTATAAAATCACTTAGGTTTTATGTCACGTTTTTTCAAATCCAATTATATTTTATAATATTTCAATATTTTTAGAGTTTATAATAAGTCTTGAATAATTTCGAATTAAAAATTGTTGAAATTATATATCGTCAACTACTCTTGAAATTACTCATTAAAAATAATTTAGTTTTATGTCACGTGTCAGTCTATTGCAAATTTGTAAGTTCAAAGTGAGGTATGATTCATGTTGCATTAAATTCATTAAAAAAATATAAAAATGTCCTCAAATCATTTTTTATATAAAAAAAATTAAATTATAATACATATTGGTCCAAATTATGTGAATTTTATCAAAGATGGACTAAGTAATGGGAAAATACAAATTTAAAAGGTTTTCTTAAATTAATAATAAAAAAAATTAAAGTCAAGATTTTCAATCTCTAAATTTTGAATTTGAATATCGAATAAAAAAATTGGTTATTCTCATTGTAAAACTCAAAATTGAAATAAAAAAAAAAAGATAATAATAAAAAGTTTATGTTGAAATATTAGATTTTAGCTAATATGTAAGTTTATTCTCATTGTAGTTGACTCGAAAAAAGGCCTTTCCCATATGTAAGTGATGACATTAACTTGTTATTTGAAACTTGAAACATAATATTATTAAGTTCTAATTATAGTATTAATTTCGTGGATTCTCACGCAAATTGATGCATGCTTACATCGATGAAAATTAAGTTAGCTCTTTAAACTTTATACTTATGAGTCAAAATCATTTCATTAATTGTGATTACAAGTAGTTTTTAAGAACAAATAAAAAATATTAGGATTATTGATTAAATAGTTATTAATATAATTATTTGTTGATAAAATCTTTTAAAAAGTTATTGAACTATTTTAAAAATTTTAAATTTTTTTATTACATTTAATTAAACACTTGTATTTTTTATTTTAAACTAAATAAATTTTTATAATTAACGATTGATTAAATGTTATTAATCAAAATAATATTTATTATTTGTATACTTACGTGACTATAACATGAAAGGTGAAAAGTTCATATGGACCTATCACCATGACACATTAACATACTACATCACTATTTAACATAACATGTTAACATACCATATTAATACCATACACAAAAGATAATAAATTACATTTTGATTAATAATACTTAATCAATTATTAATCATAAAAATTTATTTAATTTAAAATTAAAATATAAATATCAATTAAATGCAATAAAAAATGTTACTTGAATTTTTAAAATAATTTATAATTTTTTAATAAAATGACTGAATATTCTCAATGCCATTCATCATATGATTTAAATAAACCCATGAATGAAATGAAACAAATATAAAAATTTATGCAAGTGACATGATGACATGTAAAGCACCGATCTTTCAACGTTGACCGAACATCATTTGATCAACATTTTGAACCGACTATATTCGATCGTACGGCAATGAGAATAAAAAGCTATTTGGAAAAATGTTGAAGACAGTAGATCTGACCGCACCGGATTGAAGCTCAAAGAAAGAACAAATGCGGGGATCAGACGTTGGGGTGACATGGTAACATACATCCACTGGCACTGCCGAATCGCCCGCCAGCCTGCTCTTATTCATTTTCGACCTTTCAAAATTGTCTCTTTAACAAAAATGCCATTTGACGACACCGTTTTGAATCCTCCTCCCACCAAAAAGGCAAAAACCGTAATAAGAAAAGAAAAATCTATATATTTATTCTGGTCGATTTCAAAAATCAAAATCAAAAGCTCCCCCCCGGTCCCCTTCTCCACCTCTCTCCAATCGCCATCGGTTTTTCCGTTTCCTCTCATTTCATAACTCCTTTTTTCCTCTTTCCTTTATTTTATTTTTTATGAATTTTTCAGTATAATTTCGCTAAAATTATCAATTTTCCTTTTTGAGAATTTTCTCTTCTCGATCTATCCACTTCGGGTAAGTCCAATCGCTCCCAGATCTCTCTCTCTCTCTTTGGTTTTTATTTTTTTGATCGGTTGTTTTTTGGATCTTGCAGGTTTGAGAGAGAAGAGATAAGATAGAGAGAGAGAGAGAGAGAGAGAGAGAGAGAGAGAGAAATGGCGCATAGAGTAGATCACGAGTACGATTACCTTTTCAAGATCGTGTTGATTGGCGATTCTGGAGTTGGAAAATCGAATATTCTCTCTCGGTTCACCAGAAACGAGTTCTGTTTGGAATCTAAATCCACTATCGGCGTCGAGTTCGCTACCAGAACTCTCCAGGTTTTTCCATCTTTTCAATCAACTTTGCTTTTTTTTGTTTCGTTTAACTGCTGAAAGTTTAATGGTTCTCGAAGTTATTATACTTTTACCTGAAAATTCTCTTCACTTTTGATGTTTTCAAGTGTGTTTGAATACTTCTGATCTGATTTAGTGTCGGAAAATCTTGCATGATTAAGTTGATTGTGAAATCTTATGTTGATTATTAGATAATTATATGGTTTTAGCATGGAAGTTCAATTTGAATGATGTGTAGTGAGCTAAGAAAGAAATGGTTAGGTAGTGATGATCATTGAAGGGGCTTTCGCGTCATTTCCTCTTAAATCTTGAAATCATATAGTTGACTTTGAGATGATTGTTCCATCTCTATTTTGAGTAACAAATTCTACATGTCAGAAATGTTGAGGGTTGATCAATTCAAAGTTTTTTCCTGCTTTTATGTTATTTATCAGGCTACTATGCTCGAAGGACTAGAAGGTTTTTGTGTTTGTCAGAAAACAACTGTCTGTTTTTTTTTTGCCCCTCTGTTGGCAGATTATTTTATTGAATTGAAAAAGAAGTTATTTATTACGCCAAGCTGTATAGTGCTGTTTTGTTCCCATTTTTAATAGTAGGGAGTATATTGTTGTTGTTTATGGGTCCATGATATAATAATTGAGTGTTTGAGTCTGCAAGAAGAACACTTTCTTGCTCTTGCCAGCCTGTCATATTCGATTTATTAGAACCTTCTTTGACCCTTTATCATTAGTAATCATGGAATTGGTAATGCAGTTTGGTAAATTGTTGGTTTGTGTTTTACCACTAATTTCTTTCTTTTTCTTTTTTTTTTTTAATGAAATAGGTGGAGGGAAAGACTGTTAAGGCACAGATATGGGATACGGCAGGTCAGGAGAGATATCGAGCTATCACTAGTGCTTACTACAGAGGAGCTGTTGGTGCACTTCTTGTCTATGACATAACCAAGAGGCAAACCTTTGATAATGTTCAAAGGTGGCTGCGTGAGTTGAGGGACCATGCGGATTCCAACATTGTCATCATGATGGCTGGAAATAAATCGGACTTGAATCATCTCAGAGCCGTCTCTGAGGAGGATGGTCATGCTCTGGCTGAGAAGGAAGGTCTTTCGTTTCTCGAGACGTCAGCGCTGGACGCAACCAACGTTGAGAAGGCATTCCAAACTATATTGAATGAGATCTACCATATCATAAGCAAAAAGGCATTGGCAGCACAGGAAGCAGCTGCTAGTACTACACTTCCTGGCCAAGGAACCACCATAAATGTTGCTGATGCATCAGGGAACACTAAGAAAGGATGCTGTTCCACTTAAAAAAGTGATTGGTTATATTTGAGGAAGGGAAAAATATTTGCTAGCAAGCAGGCCTTTTCTTTTTTTTTTTTTTTATTTCTCCCTTTATTTGTTTCTTTTTCCCACCCTTTTTCAATTTTTGGCTGAGAGAGACACATGTAGAATACTTGTTTTTACTTAAATGAGTTGTGATAAGGAAGCTTGTGATATTTTAAACAACCATATTGGTGTTTGTAGGATGGAAAAGGCCTGCTTTTCCTCTGCTCGTCTCTCAACATGTTTTCCTTAAAAAGTGGAAGTTGGAAAGGTTCGGTGGGAAGTTGCTATTACAAACAAAGAAGCTTAATTTGTTTATTTGATTAAGTCACTAACTTGTAATAAAAGCGTGTCTCCTTTTAAGACTTACTCTCCCTCCTATTTTTCATCAGGACTGGTCTGTCTGCTAGGACAATGTGTGGCTCATTTCAACTTTTATTGTTGTGAGAACTGAAAGGTACATATTGACCTCGTCTCAATTGAGTAGCTGGTGAATCTCGTCTGCAGGTTACCTTGTCTGAATTGACTCGTTCAAATGAATCTAAAAGGGCCACAAAAGAAAAGGGTATTTAAAGCCCCATAAACTTGGTGGCTGTCTGACCAATATAGAAATGGGCACCATGGAGGTTGCTTCGTGCTTGATATGTGCAGGTACAAATAGGACATAACCATCTCAGAACGTTCCATCCAATATCCTTGACAGATAGGCTGATGGGGAATCAAACCAACTAGCTGATGGCATTCACATTGCAGGACAACCAAGTCTGGTTGTTCCAAGTCATCCAACGCAATAATATACCACTTATGCTGAAGAAACAGCAAAATTCATGAATCTGGTATGTTTTTTAATCTACATTCTCATCACAGAGTATAGAAAAGCAACTATAAAGGTATCGGTTACCAAGATTTGTTGAGAAACTAGTAAAAGACTATTCGATTTGTATAGTAACGTGATAAATTTTGTATGTTTTTTCGCAGTAATCCCTGATCTTGCTAAGAATTTCATTAGAGCTGGCTCCTGGCTCAGCTACTACATGGCAGGACAATACAAGTTTCCCAACGGTTATAGCCCATACATGGAGGTCATGAATATTTTGGACTCCCTTGATACCCTTGATACCACTTTCGAGTGTATCAATGTTAATTTCCTTCGGCGTCTTTTCCATCAATATACCAAATATATCTCTAAGCATGGGTAGAGTGGCAGTCAGAGCAAAAGTAGAGAAGACAAGGGTACAGAGAAGATCGACTGCCAACCAGTGTGGTTTCATCCATATAACAGCTCCAGCAATCATCACCCCAACAGATTGAATTAGGTCAGCCATGACATGCAAGTAAGCTCCTTGGAGATTTATGTTCAATATCTTGGTCTTCTCTGGAGTTCTTGGCACTAGACTAGTATCCTCTTCTTCAGCTGAATCACAAGGTTTCCCTCCCTCATGGTCATGATGATGGTGATGGTGGTGGTGGTGGTGATGATGTGTGTCCCCACAAGCATCGAGAGTGTGATCATGACCCAGCCAAAGGACCACAACTAAGTTTATAATAAATCCAAATGCAGCAATTGCAAACATGAGTGCCCCATTTACCTTTCCATTTTTGTGGAGAATTCTGTCAAGTGCTTCATAAATTAAGAGTGCAGAGATAAGCCATATGAGCTGCACAGAAGAAAGAGCACCCAGGACTTCAAGACGATTGTATCCAAAAGATTGGTATGAGGTTGCCTTCCATGCTGAAGCCCAGACTGTAAAAAGAGATATGGAGAATCCGGCAACATCAGTGAGCAAGTGGGCTGCATCCGTGATAACTGCAAGACTGTTGGCTTTTACTCCACCAATAATCTCTACCACCATAACCATAAGATAGAAAACAATGAGCCCAGAAAGTCTGGTTGCTGACTTCCATCGTTGCTTTGATTCCAAAGTAGTGTTTTCTTGCCTGGAAAAGGCGCAAACAGAGCAGCATTGTGAGTCTGGTGGCATTGAAATGATATTACTTCCTTCAGATACCATTGGCATCTCAATGCTGTTCTGATCCTGAGATCTCGAAATGGAGACTTCATCATATTCCATCTGCCTGGACAACAGGATCATTAATAAAGTCAAACAAACAAACAAGATGAGAGAGTAAGACCTTTATACAGAACCCACAATTTCAATCAAACTGCCAGATCAGGAGTTCTAGAGGTTAGGCTAGAAATGGCCATGTTTGATCATTTAAATTGCCATGGTCAAGGGCATCAATAAAATCTTGGAGCATGAGATCAATTACATGAGCTTGGCAAATTTAAATTATAAAACCATTGTAACTTAGCTTGTCATTTTTCATGAAATAGTAATAATTTTTAAAATGGGAGTAGATGGACAATTGCTGCAGGCTTCAAGCACAACCAAAACTTTTAGATCAACAGGACCGAGCAATTTAAGATTTAATATAAATCATCCCATATCTCTTCCAAATGAAAAGGCATATAATACCTCGCAAACTAAACTGAAAAATCTATGAATATCAGGATCCACCTGCAAGGGCATAAGGGATCAGTCATGCAGATCTATTCTCACCCTTCAAATCCTTCTCAAGCCACACCTTTTGAAGTATCATAATATAGCGATAGAACCACTGCTGAGGTCTATCAATTCCTCTCTTTATGCAGTCTTCATTTTTCAAACATAGCTAGCCAAGATTCCAAAGGTGAATTGTTGCTTTAAGTCCTAAATGCTGCCCAATATTTACTTTTCTGATGCCTCTGAACCTCATTCTTCTTAACAGCATTCACATTTCATAGTTCCAGCGTATAAACACAAACCCCAGATAAACCCATATAGGCAGCACAAAACTTTTATGATCCTAACCACAATTCAAATGCATGAAAAGAAAAAAAAAACACCATATTTTCACCAGAAATTAAATACCCATTTCAGGAAATCCCATCAGAAACCCGGAACACACAAAAAAAAAAAGCAGAAAATAGGCATAAGTTAATGAAATTTACCTGAGAACCAGAGCTGAAGGAAGAATAAAAAAAAAAGAAAGAGAGATCCTTACTTCATGAATTGAATTTGGTCAGAGTTTACAAAAGGATAGATATAAGGAAACATATAAAGACTGTGATTCTTTTTAGGACTTCCCCTTCCATGTATTTTTTATGAAAGCCCACCAGAGACGGCAGGTTTGGTGGCTGCCATCGTCAAAAAGACGACAAAACATAGAAGAAATTCGCGTTCAATTTGTTTCAATAATTTTTCACTTTCCCAGTTCCAAAGGAGATGGAACGCGAGCATTTATAGGTTGAAGCTTAACCGCCACGCGCTGTTGAGCGATTGGGCAAAGGGTTATACCGACCAAACTGTGGTCACTTGTGTCACAAAAAAGGACGAAAGAAGGAAACGGAAATTAACCAATTTTCTTTTTTTAGCTTTTCAGTTTTTATATCGTTTTCTATTATTGAAAAAAAATTAATTGTCCAAATATTTATTTCAAATATAAAATATTTTATGAATTAAAAAAATATTTATTGATTAAGTAAAATATCTTATATCATTTTGAGAGATCTAAAACATTTTTCTAAAAACATAACAACTACTTTTATACTAAACTTGGCATAATAAATTTAATAAATATTAATATTTTTTTAAAATATTAAAAAAATATTAATATTTAACTTAAATAATTTTTTAAGTTAAAATATTAATATTTAAATTATTGAATACTATTAAAATTTTAAAAAATATTTTAATGAAATCATTAGTGCAATTAATACTTTTATTGATAAATTGAATAAGTCTTACTAATAATTATAATAAAAAATTCAGTAATTATCTTTTAATGAATACAAATTTATAAATATAGATTTTAGATGTTTTACACAATTGATGAATATTGAAATTTTTATATTGTTATGGTAAAAAAATGATGAGATAGAAATTTTTTTTGAAAATTAAAACTTACTTTTCATTATAATATACAGTTAAATACTTAGAAAAATATAAAAATTGATTTTCCCGATTTTCATTGCCATTTTTAATTTTTAATGTAAAAACCAAATGACATTATTATTTTGTAGTCATCTCATATTTATCATTTTAACACTCAAATAACCCATGACTTTGGAAAATATTTTTCACAAGATGATTCAAATAATAAAAAATATTTTTGACAATTTATCCAATCAACAAAAAATATTAAATTTTTTTATAAAATATTTTACATAAAAAACATTTTTCAACAAGTTATTTTCCAATTAGCAAACGGTGCTTTGTCTAAGTTCTTATCTTGGTTGGAATGAAAACTTAAATAAAATATTTCATTACATTAGTCAATATAATCAAATTTAACAAGATAAGGCATAGTTGACAAAATTCCTACTCTAATAACTGACCAAACAATTCAAATGCATCGATTTTCAAAGAACACCATTTATATCTCGAATCCGAATAGCTGAAATAAACCGATTTTATCTATGATAACCGAATATTTGTTCTCCCGTAAAATTTATAAACTCAAACATGTATTAAAATTGAAATGAATAATAATTTTTATTTGAAAAAAATAAGGTTATTTAATTTTGATATTAATATCTATACTGTAGCCGACAAATTTGAACAAAGTTTTCAAAGCTTTCACCATAAATGAAACCAAACCTAAGCTATACTCTATCATGTCTCTATCCATAACACCACTTCAATTTGTTTAGATCCTAAATTCATTCATGGTTATTAAAATTTCCCAATTTTTTTTAGAAACTAATTTTTTTAGAAAATTAGACTCTCTAATTTTCTTTTATAAATCATAGATTAATATATTTTCAGAGTGAATCATAATTAAGAAAAACATACTATTAAAGGAAAAATAAAAAAGAAAGCAGGGGCATTTTCGAAATTAAACTAAAAACCGATGGCATTTTATTGATCTTCACTATAAAAAGGAGAGCGGATTTATCGACTCTGACGAAAATTATAGGCTTCTCCGCCACATCGGAGTTGCAGTCACCACCGCCTTTATTTTAAAATTTTGAAATATTATTTTATTATTTAATATAAGTAGTACTACTTTTGTTCCACACAAGAAATAATTTAAAAAAAAGGAAAGAGAGGAAAAGCCAGGCCACGTTCTTCTCCGCCCCTTTCTTTTCAAAGAACCTAAAACAGAACTCATTTCAAAAAACCAGAAGGAAAGAAAAAAAAAAAAAGAGAAGAATTTTGGGTTTTTTTTTTTTGTTGGAGAGATTGATTATTTGACCAAATTATGGGATCTGTTTCAATAGAGCCTGCTGTTTTGGATGATATAATATGTCGTTTATTGGAGTTTAAGCAAGGGAGGCCAGGGAAGCAAGTGCAGCTAATGGAAGGTGAGATCCGTCAGCTTTGCAATGTGTCAAGAGAAATATTTCTTCAACAGCCTAATCTTCTTGAGCTTGAAGCTCCCATCAAGATCTGTGGTAAGCTTTATTATTATTATTATTATTATTATTATTATTTTGTTTTTTCAATAGAAATATGGTGGATTCTCATGTTTTGGGTTTTTGGGTATTTTCGTTTTGGATTTGGGTGTTTTGGATTTTGATTGGATAAGCGAAAAATTGAAAATTTTTAAGAAATGTTTTTCTTTCTCTTTAGGGATTTGATTGAATAAGGGAAAAGCTGAGAAATTTGAAGAATTTTTTTTTTTGGGATGATTATGTTTGTCTTTGGGCTGCATTGAGGGTGTTATTCATTTCTTGCTTAAATTGCATTAATTTGAAAATTAATGTTTTTCGTGTTGTTCTTGGTACGATTGGTTTCTCTCTCTCTCTTTAAAATTTTAAATTTATTAGAGGTAAGATGAAAATATGGGATTAATTATGGTTTAGAGTAAATTGAAAATGAGATTGAATGATGTGATTATGTAGTTTAGTTATTGGTTGACTCTGCTATGCGTATCATCTGAATTAGATGAGAGATTGATAATAGGAAATTGTAACCTTCTTGCTGCATTGCATCTTTTAGATTTTCGTAGGGTTTTAATGCTATAAGGTGGGAGCTGCAGTCTAGAATAAATACAAGTATTGTTTTAAACTGGGTTAGCTGCTTCCCCTTTCCTTAGTTACTTGAGGATGCCGTGGGTTGGCTGGAAAGTCTCCTAGGTGGGGAAAAGTTCAGTAGCATAGAGTAGCGAATACGGAAAGTGGGACACTTATGTTAATCATCAAGGACTATTCTACGGATTGTTGATTGTTTAAAGTGGAAACCATAAACGCATAAAAGAAAGGAGTCCTAGCATTATGGGAGAATACACTATAAATGAGGAAATGAAAAATAAAATGCATTATGTAGAAATGTTTATCTTGACTTGCATGATTAGGTTAAGAAAAGTGAAAGTAATGTTATCATCCCATGTTCTTTGCTGGAATAATCACTTTAGTTGGGAGGGTAGAAAATATTGTTGGAAAGATTTTTGCTGTAAACATGATATTTTTCATGTTCTATCAATTTCATTAGATGATAAATTGATGAGCTGGTTGCCCTTTGTAGGAGGACACAATCGATTAATTTATGCCCTTTAAAGGAGTTAAAATAACTGCTTGTAAGCAATCACCTTATTCAATTACATTTCCTTTATATGATATTGGTGCTTTGGAAATTGTCAAGTCTATGCAATAATGCAAGTATCATCCTTGCTTGCCTAAGATATTTTGTGTTTCAGTCTGTTGCATTTTACTTCTTTGTCTATACGCATGGGTCTTTTGCAATGGCTTCTATATGATAACTAATTTTGGGTGCTTGATTATGCAACCTCAAGTTCTTTGACAACTGTTATAAAGCTGAATCCAGTTTTTATGAAAATCAATGGTGAGGAATCCCTTTTAGTGTTGTGACAGCTTCCATTATAAGTACATAGGACTAGATGATTGCTTGGCTTGTGGAATTCAGTTTAATCCTAACTATCTTGTTGGGTACTACTTGGTAGTTCCAATTATGAATAGGTAAGGCAACTCAGCCTAAAGAAATATTGGAAATGCACTGCTTATTAGTTCACATATTGGAATTTTTTAAGAGTATTAGTTGAACGAACTTCACTTTCAATTTATGTGGGCTTAGGTGGCAACTATATCAAAACAATAAAGTGGGGAAACATTGAATACAGCTCAATATTTCACATGCTTCTTAAACATCCATTCTGGAAATAGATCTTCTTAACTTTGACAATTGGTGTTAACTTTTTAAAAAAGATCTTTTAATCTGTGTTATTCTCTTTTTTCTTCTTTCAGGTGACATTCATGGGCAGTACTCTGATCTTCTGCGGCTTTTTGAATATGGTGGTTTCCCTCCTACTGCTAATTACTTATTCCTAGGGGACTATGTTGATCGTGGCAAGCAGAGTCTAGAAACAATATGCCTTTTGCTGGCCTATAAGATTAAATATCCTGAGAACTTCTTTCTTTTGAGAGGGAATCATGAATGTGCTTCTATTAATCGGATTTATGGATTTTATGATGAATGCAAACGAAGGTTCAACGTGAGACTTTGGAAAACCTTTACTGATTGTTTCAACTGTCTACCAGTGGCTGCTTTGATAGATGACAAAATATTGTGCATGCATGGTGGCCTTTCTCCTGATCTAACAAATTTGAATCAAATTAGGAGTTTACAGCGTCCAACTGATGTTCCAGATTCTGGTTTGCTTTGTGATTTACTTTGGTCAGATCCTGGTAGGGATATCAAAGGCTGGGGTGTGAATGATCGAGGAGTCTCATTCACCTTTGGGCCAGATAGAGTCTCTGACTTTTTAATGAAAAATGATATGGACCTTGTTTGCCGTGCCCATCAGGTTAGGGACATTTGCTATTTTTTTCCTTCTTTATGTGTTTGAGTGTGTAAGCTAAGAAGCTGACCATGATGCTTCTTTCAGGTTGTTGAAGATGGATACGAGTTTTTTGCTGACAGACAGCTTGTTACGATATTTTCCGCTCCAAACTATTGTGGTGAATTTGATAATGCTGGTGCAATGATGAGCGTGGATGAAAGCCTAATGTGCTCTTTCCAAATTCTTAAGCCTGCAGATAAAAGCTCCAGGTTCATTTGATGCACATGATGACTGCTGTCTCAGTTCCTTCATATAATTGCTGATGTAAGTTTTAATCCATCATTTTTATTCCATAACCTTGTAACCGTAGTATGGTTGTGGTGATATAAAACCATGAAGTTAATTATCTATTTTTGAGAGTTTGAAATGTTGTTCTTTATGTTGATTTTTGCTGATTGTCATTTGTTTATGTTGAATTCTTTTAGGGGTTGCTGTAAATTTTTATTTCCATTTCCTCTGATTTGAAGCTCTACATGAATTGAAATGTTAAAAGTGTGAAACAGTTTTGGTGCAGAATATTGTCATGGACAACTGATTTCTTCTGGATGATTCTATGAGACTCGGTTTTTGTAATTTGTAGAACTCTTAGAGTCCTCATGAGAGAAATACTGTACTTTATAAACTGTACACCTAAAAAAGTGACATTCAAGAAAACAAATAACTTATCAATCCTGTCTAGAGACAGATTTGAGTTAAATTCATCCTGTGGAACAACATTGTATATCACTTTGACCTTTGCTCTTTAATTTTATGCCTGCATAATCTTAAGCCCTAATTCTATTAGGTTAGCATCATGAGCTGCACTCTATCACCTTCTTCCTCTTTGAAACTATAATTAGTGATATGAAAAGAAACCCAACATTGAAGTAAGTACTGATTCAGTGGTGAATCGAAAGAGTCACTATCTCAATGAAGTGAAGTTTCCTTAATTTACCCAATTACAGAAAATATCATTGTTTGTAGCATAAGTCATTTCTTCTTTACTTAATTTTTCAATGATGATTTTACAATCTCTAGCATGAAACTACCAACTCTGCCTTTTGGGATCAGTGTTCCACCATCATGGTTGCTAATGCTTTGCAATCCCTCTTTGTCACAACTTGTTCTGTTCATCTACCATGGCTAGTGATAACTGAAGAAACAACTCTACATCCAGCATGTATTTTGTCTGTTTGTCCCAATTAATACCAACCAATCTGTTGTCAGTTATACTACAGTTCTGAGGAGTACCTTACCAATTTACTGCTTTATTAGTTGCTTTATGGCTTCACAAACCCAATGCTCTAGGTTAACTGCTGAATTCTTATGTTTGTTTTGGCAAGATTTGGTTTAGAATAGTTTTTTCTAGTTATTAACATGCGGAGAACCCTTGAACACTAATTATACCTATTCATTATTTTTTAGCAGGGAAATGTTAACAAATGGGAAATTTTCAATGTTCCTTCCAGTAATTGGTTAACTGTCTTATGTAATTCTACCAACAAAGACCATGCATTTTGTCACATAGATCATGTAGATCACAGATCTATGTGCTTGCAAGTTGTAAACTGTGTATTTTGGTTTGTTATCATTAGCCATCATTTCTTGTGTTTATATACATATTTTTGGAATTCTTGCATAGAATGTCACTCATATTTTATATTGTTTGTCAGCATATAGTCTGTCTTTATTGAGCATGGGATATTTAGTCAAAACTTGTAAAGGCCTTCAAAGCTGTTTTTATAATTTATTGCAACTATTCATTTGTCCCATATGTAACAATTTTTGTGATTGCCGGTTTGTATCATTCCTTGTAAACTTTGATCATCCTTCCAATTTATGAACCTTAATTCCCACTGTCTTTGTTGATTTTGACATATTTCTTGCAGTCCGGTTGTGATTTGAGGAGAACCTTCAAAGATCAGAACGCTGGTGTTGGAGCAACTTCAAGATCTGCGATCTTTGATCTGCAATATGACCAATTCCTCCCCATGTTAAGGGTACAGGTTATCTGTTTAAGGTATTGTATTCTAAGAGACAAGCTTTTGAGTATCTTAGTTTGGAGTAACCGTCTTTTAGGGCAACAACAAAGGCCACAAATATCATTCTTTTCAATTAAAGATTCACAGAAATCCCCGATGACTGTGTCCATACATTATGGTCTATAAGTGACCGTGTGTGTAAAATATGGATTCCACAGGAAGATTTTCTTAATCACAAGAGAATTTTCTTTCACCAGTTATCTTTGTTGTAAGCCTTGCATGAGGTTTGTTGCTTTTTGATGGCCTCTCTGCCCCAGTAACATACTAACATCAGCTAGTTTCTAGAATGAAAAATGTGTTATTGCTGATCATAAACCTCAACAGTATGAGTCAGAACAGATTCTTTTGACATCAATGAAGGTTCTGTTTAGGGTTTATGCCTGCACTACCCTTATAGAAAAGATTTCATTCTTGAATTTTGGATGGCAACCATCTCCCTTCTGCCATCTATGTAAAGATAACAGAGTGGATTTTGTTTTAAATGGAAAGTTGCCTGACAGATTTCTTGCATGACTACCCCAAAGCTTTGTTTTAGAGATCAATCATACGTGAAAAATCTAACACCATCAAGACTCTAGAGCAGAAAAGCTTGCATCTCTTTGGGCACCTTGCACAAAACTTGTGCCATTTGTCCAAATAACGTGAGCAGATGAAGCTCAAACGGACGCCTAGCTTGGAAGACAAAAGAAAACCAGGTTCAGTTTGCTTAAGTGAACTAGAGAGTAGCCTCGCAACCTCTCGCCACCTGTTCTGCCTTCCCATTCACGTCCTGTTCATGCAAGGAGTCCATCAAATGACGTATCCTTTACATGTTTAAGAGTCAAACTTTGCATGTGACTAAACCCAAAGCTTTTACTGCATTTGGAAAGTTCATGCATTAACTTCAACAAATGGGGTGAACGTGGAAGCTAATCGACACAACAGATTTTGCATGTCGGCGGTGCAAGTTCATGTGCGTTTAAGACTTCTGTAACTTACTGCAAGTTTTGGAGGCTATATAACTGAGTTTTTGCCACTCTTCACTGAACCAAAGCGCTTGCTTATACTAAAATAAAGATGCTTGCTCTGCTTTCACAAATATTGCTGCTAGTGCTTGCAGCAGAAAGCAGTGCATTTCCATTTGCCACCGTTTCCAATGCATATGAGAGGGTAAATGATCATCCTGCAGGCTCTGCAAAACAAGTGACTAATCATGAATCTACTCTAGCCATAGCGGGAATAGGCTATGGCCAGTCACCACCCTCTCGTGGGTATCTGCCTCCTCAAAGTCCACCATCAGTCCGATATCCGCCGCCCTCTCATAGGTATTTACCACCAATTCAAGGTCATCCACCACCTATTCACAGGCATCCTCCTCCTAGCCAATACCCACCACCCTCTCAAAGGTCACCGACCACCTAGCCGGTATCCTCCAGCCACTCTCAGTCATACACCACCTATTCGAGGCTATGCACCTCCTCAAACGTATCTACCACCATCTAGATACCCTCTATCCGCTCAAGGTCATCCACAGGGACGGAGCTAGTCAATTTTTATTGAGGGGATCAAAAGCTAAGAAGAATAAAAGTAAAAAATTTTTAAAGTTAATATATTAAACTTAACTATTAATAATTAAAAGATTTATAATAGATAATAATTTTATATAACATGTTAATAAAAAAAAAAAAAAAACTTATAATAGTGCTTTAGAAAAGTTTTATTCGACGATAACAATATCTTTTTTAATATAAACAATTAAATTATTTGTAAGAAACTTATCATCTATTTTGTTTTAAAGTCTTATATTTCTCAATATAAATGACTAAAAAATTACTGTAGTCAACATCCAATATTTTTATTTTATTATATTTAAGTTTATAATACTAAATATTAAACTATAATGTATAAACTATAAATAGTTAAATACGATATATAGAATTAATAATTTCTTCTTATACTCAAGATAATTTCCTTTCAATTAAATATAAAGTGTGAAGCACATTAAAAACATATACTCAAGATATTTTTTTTATATAATTAGAATTAATAAAAAATAATATATTGGTGAAATTTTAAACAATAACCAATAATGCAAAGCTAGAACTTATATTTGAGAATTACATATACAATAATTTTTTAATTTTTAAAAATTAAAATCATTAAAAATAAAATTCACATAACAAAAAAAAAAACTATGATAAGTAGAAGAAATAACCTATATAACAAAAACAAAAGAATATGATTGATAATTCGTAAAAATTTAAAAAAGAAAATCTATAGAAACTTAAAACATATAAGCAAATAGAATAAAATTGAAAAAAAAAATATAAATAGAAAAAATTAAATAAAATCTTTACTTTTTTATAATTTCACAATACAAAAACAAAAAAGAAGAGAGGGAAAGATGGGTGAAGAAACTTAAAAAATTAAGAACTTGAGTAAAATTAAATGGGATCTGTAAGATCATTTTATTATTTTTTTTAATTTTATTAATTATTTTATAAAAATTATTAAATATATATATAATATATAAAAAATTTCAAAAATCATGCCCCCCCCCCCCCCCCCCCCATTACAAAGGGACTCTCCACCCCTGGTCATCCACCACCTAGGCAATACCTGCCACCCACTCAAGGCTACTCGCCACCTCAAAAGCATCCACCACCATCTAGATATCTTCCTCCCACTTAAGGTCATCCACCACCAAGGCAATACTTGCCACCCACTCAAGGCTACTCGCCACCTCAAAAGTATCCACCGCCATCTAAATACCCTCCTCCCACTCAAGGTCATCCACCACCGAGGCAATACTTGCCACCCACTCAAGGCTACTCGCCACCTCAAAAGTATCCACCGCCATCTAAATACCCTCCTCCCACTCAAGGTCATCCACCACCGAGGCAATACCTGCCACCCACTCAAGGCTACTCGCCACCTCAAAAGTATCCACCGCCATCTAGATACCTTTCTCCCACTCAAGTTCATCAAACACCAAGGCAATACCTGCCACCCACTCAAGGCTACTCGCCACCTCAAAAATATCCACCGCCATCTAGATACCCTCCTCCCACTGAAGTTCATCCAATACCAAGGCAATACTCGCCATCTACTCAAGGCCACTCGCCACCTCAAAAGTATCCACCACCATCTAGATACCTTCCATCTACTCAAAGTCATCCAACACCAAGGCAATACTCACCACCTACTCAAGGCCACTCGCCACCTCAAAGGTATCCACCACCATTTAGATACCCTCCACATACTCAAGGTCATCCACCACCCACTCAAGGCCACTCACCACCATCTAGATATCCTCCACCTACTCATGATCACCCACCACCAAGGCAATACCCGCCACCCACTTAAGGCCACTCGCCACCTCAAAGTTATCCACCACCATCTAGATACCCTCCGCCTACTTAAGGTCATCCACCACCCACTTAAGGCCACTCACCACCATCTAGATATCCTCCATCTACTCAAGGCCATCCACCATCAAGTCAATATTCGCCACCCACTCAAGGCCACTCACCACCTCAAAGGTATCCACCACCATCTAGATACCCTCCACCTACCACTCAAGTTCATCCGCCACCAACCCAAGGTTATCCTCGAAATCCATCGCCCACAGAGTATCTACCACCTTCAAGAACTCCTCGTAGGTACCCTCCGCCATCTCATTACCCTCTCTTATACTCAACCTCCACCCTACCATAAAGTATCATCTATCCCAAAGCCGAGTCTCAATGTCGTACGTAGAACCAACAACTCCTAACGTTTGGGAGTTGGGACTGAATATGTATAACGAATGAATGTAGTCACGTTGCTATTTCTCTTCCTATATATCTTTGGTATAATGAAAACATGTTACCTTGTTATCAATAATACCACTTTACGTGCCCTACTGCAACATATTTGGTTCTAGTTGAAAGGAGAAATTAAGGGAAAAAATAGAGTAATGAAAAGAAGATAACAAATTAAAGATAACAACTTAATATTGGTTTAAGTAGGGTTTGAATAGTAGTCTTAGGTTATCCACTATTCGAACTAATTATCAACAATGATTTTAAAACATTAAATTTTAGTTTATGTATATTATAAATTTCTTATAATAAATTATTCTAAATATGCTTTTAAAATTTAATTTTTTTGAATTAATTTTAATTTATTAATTTAATTTTCATTAATAATATACATAAAAATTATTTAAAATTTATTTTATTCAGATATTTAACGATATTGTCTAAAATATTCAGATACAAGTTCAGAAAATATTAATTCAAAAAATTAATCAAACATTTATAGAGTCGAGTATCCTATTAAATAGTAGAGTTTGAATTAAGATACTTTAAAAACAACGAGTATCTTACCTATATGAGCCATGCAATTAAACAAGTAATAATATTTTTAGAGATATCAAATTAACACAGTTTTCCCTAAATTTTTAAAAGGGTAAACAAGAGAAAAATATATACGACTGATGAATCTCAACCTTGGAATTTTTTAGTTCATTTTAAAAAAAAATCATATCAACTATGAAGAAATGCAAAACAACTCACATAAAAATAACAAAGGGTCTAATAATAAGCTATAAATATAAGTTAAATTAATTCTCGGGCCAAAACCCAAATGTTGGTTGCAGGCAACCCATCAAGAAGCAACCAGCCGAAGCCCAACAAACTAACAACACGGGACCGAAAACCAAAGCCATGCGAAGCCCAAAGAATTGAAGAGCCCAGAAAAAGGAGAAACCGACCAAACCAGAAGCCACCCTTCTAAGTGAACAACGCTACACGGCGAGAAGTCAGTTCTCTTGCGAGAAGAACCAAAAAAAAGAAAAAACCATGTTTTTTCACATAGTATTGGAGAGGAACATGCAGTTGCATCCACGCCACTTCGGTCGTAACCTGCGGGAAAACCTGGTATCCAAGCTCATGAAAGATGTTGAGGGCACTTGCAGGTTCTTCTTTCCTGTACAATTTCAAAAGGGTTGTAGCTAAAAATTATATTCTTGCTTGTTTTAGGGTACTTTTTTTTTTTAAAAAAAAAAGGGAATTCAATTGAGCTGATTTGATTAAATTTTCGAGGTGGTTTTATAGCTTAAAGAGGCACTAAATGTAAGATTAAAATAAGTTGTTAGCTTTTTTAACCTGTAGTTTTATACATCAGTTTTTTGGAATTTTAACTTCTATTGTTCCTTTTAAGTTCCCAAAATCTTAGTCATAGTTGTCGGTGAATTGGGTTTTGATTATTTGATTGGTTTGAAGAATCTTAAAGGGCAAACATGACTGAAAGGTGTAAATTGGTAACTTTGCTAATTCTTTGCAGTGGTAGACATGGTTTTGTGGTGGCAATAACGGGTATAGAGAACGTTGGAAAAGGTTTAATTCGAGACGGGACGGGGTTTGTGACATTCCCTGTCAAGTATCAATGTGTTGTGTTTAGACCATTTAAGGGGGAGGTCTTGGAAGCTGTTGTTACTATGGTGAATAAGGCATGTATTCCCCTTTTTTTCTAGTCTGATTTATTTTTTTGTTAATACGATTCTTAACTATTGATTTCTGTCTTTTTTGCATGTTCCTAACTAGATTTGTGGTTTCCATACAGATGGGATTCTTTGCAGAAGCTGGGCCTGTTCAAATTTTTGTTTCCAACCATGTAAGTCTTGTTTCCTTTTACATCATGGCATCTGGCATGTTCTTTTGCCATGGAATCATTTTATGTAATCCCTTTCAGATTTATGTCCTATGTAGAACTTTGGCTTGTAACTTCTTATTTAGACTGCTTCCAAGGTTCAAGTTTTCCTTTCTTTTTGACCTTATTGGACTTGATATAATTATTTGATGAATGTTACGTTCTGTAACTTAAGTGAAAGTAGAGATTGTAAGAAGCATATACTATTTAAAGGATTGAATCTAAGATTATCTGTACTTGAACAAGAGCAACTGAAATTATCCTACTGGATTGACTTTATAGAACTAGTTTCTTTGTCAGGGAGAGATTTTTCTGTTCTGGTGACACATAGGAGAGAACATGAGTTTAATCTTTTGAGATTCTTTGTCTTTCACCTTAGCAATCTGGGTGATGATTTGTTTGAAGATTTGAGTTCATTTGCTTGGGTTTGTAATCCACGAAAGCTAGAAGTAAGATCTAGGAAGTTTTCTCATCTAATATGTGAGATAGGAAGGAGTAGCTGCGTTCGTATAAGCAATGCCTGTTGGAATAGGTTTCAGGAATGATGTCAATCAAATATAGGAAACTTTTGCTTCTTGGTGGTATTTCTACTTGATTAAATATTTGCATACATAACTTGTTAATTATGGTGAAGTTTCTGATTATGTAAGCTTTTCCATATTCACTTAATTAGAAATTTTGTGTTTTCCAGTTGATTCCAGATGATATGGAGTTTCAGTCTGGAGATATGCCAAATTATACTACCTCTGATGGATCGGTATGCTTCAGTTCCATTTTAAGGCAAGTAATTGCTAGTTATCTGTTGAAGAAATTTTGTTATTGACTTTATAACCTATGTTTTTACAGGTTAAGATTCAAAAGGATAGCGAAGTGCGCTTGAAGATAATTGGAACTCGCGTAGATGCTACTGAAATAGTATAATCTTGATCCTTTCCTCCTCCCAATTATTATCCCGCTAGTAGTTTTTATAATTATTCCTGGTGGTTGCTCGTATTTGGATAGAATATCCTAATATAACAAATAATCACAATCTTGTCACTTTAAGTATGAAGCTGATGAAGAGCTGTTTTAAGCTCACTAACAATTTCAACTAGTGACTGATTGCTGCAACTTGGGGATAGTTGGTGCTAGGGAGAGTTATGTGTTTACTATTTAGTGTATCTACAGATTTTCCAGATCGTAGCCCGCTTAAACAGGTTATATTTTTCACTAGGCTGCATTGGAGTTTGAGTTTCGTAGTGATGCAATTGTGACTCTTATTATTGATCCTTATTTTTTACTTTGTAAACCTTTTACATGCTTTTAGAACTCTATATAAATTAAAATCCATGTTATATGCCCTGAAAATTTGCATTTGTATATGGTTATGCTACGGTTATGAGATCAAAGATATCAAATTCCGATTGAATATCAGAACACTGCATGAGACTTGTGTTGTTTGTACTTGATGTAAGAAATTTCAAGTTTTTATGTTATTCATGTCTCATCTAATAGTAATGATCTTATTCTTGCAGTTCTGTATTGGTACCATAAAGGACGATTTCTTGGGTGTGATTAATGATCCCACAACAGCTTAGTCAGATGTTGGATATTGTCCTGTTGCATGAGAATGTTTCGGTTTCCCATGGTCTTGTAACTCTCTTGGGATGCTTCTCTTGTATATTTTCCATGGACATGGATTCTTTTAAAATTTTCAAGCTATTTGGCAAATCAAGATGAAATGAATGGTTGGGTCAATTGACTTTTAAAGAGTCTCTGAATTATTCAATCAAATTTTATCTATTAGTTATCTTATTTATACCTAAAGATTAAATGGAAGTGATTCAAGTTCATATAGTTGTGTAATTCAAAATTTTTTTATATATATTTTTTTGTTTTTTGTTATTGAGTTCAAATTATATATATATATATATATATATATACATATATATGAGCACCCGAGCATTTGATTTATTAGTAGTAGAGTTCGAATCTCTTCTTTCTTAATTATAAAAATATATATACATATATGGATATATTTATAAATTAAAAAATGGTTATATTGCATTTTAAAAAGAGTAATTCTAATTGCTGAACAAAAGAATGAGTTTCTTAGAGGTTTTTTCCTTGTCACTTGCTATGCACGTGATAAAAAAAATCTCAACCTATCTATAAGCGATAGAGGTCGTTCTTTCTTCGACAGACAAACTAGGGAGTGCTTAGTTCTTCACTGATGTGGGCCTTTCACAGTCCCCAGCCAACGCAACCACCGTCACTGTCCAACCCACCTCGTACTTCTCCGAAACTACCTTCCTCTTCTCTTACCTTAAACCCCACCATCTCCACCTCAAACCTCAACAACAATCAACTAATCCAATCCTTATGCAAGGAAGGCAACCTTAAACAAGCCTTCAAGCTCCTTTCCCAGGAACCCAACCCTTCTCAAAGAACCTACGAACTCCTTATCCTTTCCTGCGCCCACCAAAACTCCCTCTCCCTTGCCCAATCCCTTCATTCCCATATTTCCCAAAATGGGTTTGACCAAGATCCTTTCTTGGTCACCAAACTTATTTCTATGTACTCTGCTTTGGATTCCCTCGATGATGCTCGCAAGTTGTTCGATAAAACGCGTAAGAGAACAATTTTTGTTTGGAATGCGCTTTTTCGCGCGCTTACTTTGGCTGGTTTTGGAGAAGAAGTTTTGGGTTTATATAGACAGATGAATAGAACTGGAATCCCATCGGATAGATTTACTTATACTTATGTGCTTAAAGCTTGTGTTGCTTCTGAGTGTTTAGTTTCGCTTTTAAAGAAAGGAAAAGAAATTCATGCTTATATTTTGCGACATGGGTACGAAGCGCATGTTCATATTATGACTACTTTGGTGGATATGTATGCGAGGTTTGGTTGCGTTTCGTGTGCGAGTTTTGTGTTTGGGGAGATGCCCGTCAGGAATGTGGTTTCTTGGAGTGCAATGATTGCCTGTTATGCGAAAAATGGGAAATCGTTTGAGGCGTTGGAGCTTTTTAGGGAAATGATGGTTGAGACTCATGATTCCTTTCCGAATTCTGTTACCATGGTTAGTGTTCTTCAAGCTTGTGCAGCTCTGGCTGCTTTGGAGCAAGGGAAGTTGATTCATGCTTATATTCTCAGGAGAGGGCTTGATTCAGTTTTGCCGGTTATAAGTGCACTTATTACAATGTATTCACGATGTGGTAAGCTTGAATTGGGGCAACGGATTTTTGATCAGATGGAGAAAAGGGATGTTGTGTCATGGAATTCATTGATCTCAAGTTATGCAGTTCATGGATTTGGGAAGAAAGCAATTCAAATTTTTCAAGAGATGATTCATCAAGGTGTTTCGCCAAGTCCTGTAACTTTTGTTAGCGTTTTAGGAGCTTGCAGCCATGCAGGTCTTGTTGAAGAGGGAAAAAGGTTGTTTGATTCGATGCATAAAGAACATGGAATATATCCTAGTGTCGAGCACTATGCTTGTATGGTTGATCTTCTTGGTCGTGCCAATAGGTTAGAAGAGGCAGCTAGGATTATAGATGAAATGCGGATTGAGCCAGGGGCTAAGGTTTGGGGCTCACTTCTTGGCTCATGTAGGATCCATTGTAATGTTGATCTAGCAGAGAGAGCTAGCAGTAGGCTATTTCAACTTGAACCCGTCAGTGCTGGGAATTATGTACTTTTAGCTGATATATATGCAGAAGCTAAGATGTGGGATGAGGTAAAGAGAGTGAGGAAGCTGTTAGAAACTCGCTCACTGCAAAAAGTTCCAGGCAGAAGTTGGATTGAAGTCAAAAGGAAAATATATTCATTTGTTTCAGTTGATGAGTCCAACCCTCAGATCGAGGAAATCCAGTCGTTTTTAATTAAACTATCTGCAGAGATGAAGGAGAAGGGATACGTGCCGCAAACTAAAGTCGTGCTCTATGATCTCAACGAAGGAGAGAAGGAACGGATTCTACTGGGTCACAGTGAAAAACTGGCAGTTGCATTTGGACTCATCAATACAAATAAAGGGGAGACAATCCGGATAACAAAGAATTTGAGGTTATGTGAAGACTGCCACACATTGACAAAGTTCATTTCCAAGTTTGCAAATAAAGAGATTCTGGTTCGTGATGTGAATCGCTTCCACCATTTCCAGAATGGAGTTTGTTCATGTGATGATTATTGGTAGTTTTATCTTTTCTTCCTCCTTTTTCTCCTTTCAAGTATCGGAAAATAAGGCAAAGCAGAGTTTAATCTCTGTCATAAGACTACAAAGAGATTCACAGATGTATAGGAAACAAGCTTAATTGGTTTGTCATTGTTATGTTTTTGACCTCTTTCCCCCATAATTTAAATTGCCAGTTCTTTTTCCACTTAGTCCCGAACAGGGTCTTTCCTAGTTATCCAAACTGTCTGCAAAAGACAAAATTTAAGGATTTTGTTGTGAAATAAAGAATAGCTGCTGATCTTGATCAACAATTTTGGAAGAATTGATCCCAAGGGCCTAGAGTTCAACTCTCGATTACAATGGTACACAAACTACTGGATTGTCACTTTAGCAACTGTTTCAAATGAACAGAAAATGCACAAATTGGTGCCACAAAATTCCAAAAAAGGATTACATCATGCAGAATGCTCATTGCAATCACTGGACAGTAACAGAGTCCTCTTGCTTCATTTTGATGAGACTGCTTTCAATGTTGCGGAGAACTGGTTTATAGCTGTGACATTTTGAATGAAGTTAGGATCTAGAATCTTGCGGGAGATGTGTTTATAAATAATTAAGAAGGGTAAAGCAAGAATATCTTACAGGCGTGCAAGACTGTTATATGCTTGCGTTGCTTGTTGGAGATGTGCTGAAAGCTGCATTACTTCTGCTGATAGTGAATCTGCTCTGCTCTGTTCTTGCACAAGTTGGCCCTAGAAAAGATATATAGCACAATCAGAATAATATACTATTATCTTAAGGATCGAAAGGCTATCGGACGTAAAAGAGAAAATCCTGTAATACTCTTTAGGAAAATAAACAGATAAAACCCTATGAGATCTATCCCGCTTGATTGGCCTAACGGTTCAATGTAGAGTTCTTAAGCATACAACACATGTCAAAACGATTTCCTTTCGAAACACTAACCTTGAGGGAGAGAATTTCAGTTGTATTAGCCTGTAAACCAGTTCCAGTAACTCCACCTGTATGGAATGCTAAGGAACCACTTTTAGATAGCAAACTAGCCTGCTCTGTTCTTAGGTTATCTAGAACTCTACGTAGCTCTTCATTTTGTTTAAGACAGTCTTTAACCTGCAAAAACTTGGTGTTCTTAGTCAAAATAATGCATAGAATCCTGATTGGAAACTAGAATACTAGACATTTATGCCATTTGTAGCAAAGTTTCAGAAAACAGTTTGCATAGAATCCTGCAGACATTAACAATTGATGTTTACCTGATTCTCCCAATGTTTTGATGTGGTCATTGCCTCTTGACAAGAAGATGAGAGATTAGAATTTTCCTCAAAAAGCCTTTCTATCTCTGAAGATTGGTTATCAATCTGCCAATGTAAAAAAGCAACTTTGCCTCAACATAATAAATGCAGTTTAAATTTGCAGTTTAAATTTCTTACTCATACTGTGAAAAAAATAACATAAGCAAAGCCTCACCTCCGTTAGAAGTTTTTGTCTACTACTTTCAAGTCTCTCCACTGCTACAGCCAAATCATGCAGCTGTTTCTCAAGTTTTTCCTTATCTTCCTGTGCAATAGAAAATAATTGCCTTAATGAAGCATAAACCCCTTTATGATTGTATCATCAGTACATGAAATGATGTAAATGACGAAGTTTCACTAAGAAGCAAGAATGAAAATGAGCAGGCAGGGGCTAGAAGGCAATAATTTTCATTAAAACAACCAGAAAAGTTTCTTTTCCTTTTTGGGTGGAAGGGGGCACATAATTTACATGCATCTTATTATAACACAAGGTGCTACAAATGCAAACCAATGTAAGTTATCATAATACATGAAGGTGCTAAAAACATTTCCGAAACGGGTTAATAAACTAAAGGCACTATCTTACCAGAGAAAATTCCTTGCGGCTCGCTTTCTCCGAGATGACTTCTGCATTGCAGAAACAGGAATCAAGAGTAATATGAGACAACTTAATAAATTACTTGCGAAAGAGTAATGCATCAGGGTTGCTTATGTTTTATAGTAACTACATCTTCATGCATTATAAAACAGATATGTAGGTTTCAAATGAAGGAATGGAAAGGAAGATCTAACTTTTATTTTTTTATTTTATAATGTTTAGATGCATAAACATGTACAGATGTGGGCACATATATTAAAAAAATCATTGTTGACATTTATCATTTGTCAACGAACCACTTTTGGATAAAGCAGTGAGTCTTTCTTCCAATTCCTGTTTTTCCGATATCAGGGCAGATACCCGAGCTTGCTCCTCTGCCAATTGTTGTTGCTCTTGCTGCCTCGACAACGACTCTTGCTGTAATTTAGAAAAAACCATGAGTGATCCACACACAAAAAAAAAAAGAAACCACTCCAAAAGGGATACAAGGAAACACAAACTAAGCTCATTATAACCTGTAATTCAGCCGTTAATCTAGTTAACTCCTTTTCTAACGCTTGTAGTTGATCTGGTGAACTTCCCATAGTGTTTATTCCACCAAATGCACTGCTCATCGCTTGTTGCTGCATTGTGTTTAGTTCTGCTCTCAAGGCTGCTGCATCTTCCTCAGCCTAAAGCAAATTACATGAATAAAAGTTAAGCTGCATTCATGTACCAAGAGTAGAAACAGCTTACTTACTCTGTATTGCTCATCTTCGGCTTCCTTCAAACGTTTCTTGAACATGCGAAGCTGGGCTGAGAGGTCCTCCTATACTAAAACATCAGACCGTGTAAGCAAAGCTTAAAATGAACACGTTGAAGATTTTACAACAAATAAAATGCAAGAATAGGCATGTACCCGTGCAACAACAGCTGCATCTTTCTCCATTGCAACATCCCTCAGAGCCTTTCTTAGAGATGGTACAGTGTTCTGCTCCTGCAAATTATCACAATTTGAATGTAAATAAGCAGACCAGAGTAAAAGTATCATCAAATTTTTTAACCCATTTCATATCACAGTCCTGAAGTTGAAGTAGAGAAGAAAGAAAGCAAACCAACCACCCATGAAGAAACTTGTCATCAAAGAACAGCGTCTAACAATACAAGCCCCTCCAACGGTACCCAGTAAAAGCAGTAATATGCAAAAAAATATAACTAGTAAGCCATGCTGTAAAAAGATTGAGATGTTCAATTTACCAGTTCATTAAAGCGTGTTTGCAGGGTTTCATGCTCAATTTCCTTTGTTTGAAGCTGAATCAGGAAAATTAACACAAATTCAGCACATATTTTGCAATTCCCAAAAGCTTCCTTTAACTCTAAGTCCCAACATAAAACCTCAAGCAATACGAATATAATACCTTCAAGGATAATATCTTGTTATTTTCCTCTAATTCTGCATTTTTCTTCTGCAAGTCCTTCAGCTGCGATACTAAACCACTAACATCGGCCTGCACTACCAATAAAATAGCATGAGAATAATATAACCACTATAATACAATGGTAACAAAAATAATGTTATAGTCTAAACCTTCTTTGTGTACTCAATAGTTTTGATTTTCCAAAAATCCCTTATTTTGATAGAACAAACTAAAACAATTTCACCGGAATTTTCGACATTGAATTATGTATGAGAATTTAAATGCTAAGCTTCCATGATACTGAAAAATAATAGTAAAACTACACCACACGCAAAATAAAAAATCCTTATTTTCCTTAAATCTCTCAGCATCCAAACAGATAATAAAGAAAAAAGAAAAGAAAAGAAAAGAAGAAATTTTATGTAGTCCTTTTCAGCTCAGAACTTAACAAATTCTAAATTTCCACCGGAAGTAAAAAGGTTCAAAATTTAAAAAAGCAATAAAATTAAGATTATGAAATACCTCAGAGAGTCGATTTCCTCTTTCTGATTTCTTCACGACTGGAATATCTGCAAGCGTGAACAAAATTAAAATTAAATATAAAAAAGAAAAGAAATTAGCAAATAAAGTTTTCAATTTTAAGAAAAAAAAAAGGGGGGGAGAGACCGGTAGGGATTGAAGCCTTGGTGAGATCAGATCCAGAAGAAGCTTTGCTCATTCTTTCGGCGGCTCTCTTTTGACGAATCTCCTCCAGCTATTCAAAATCATCACAAAAACAATAATCAATATTATCAAAATTAATAAATATTATCAAAATTTGGACTTAAATCAATACAAAATTCTATGAAAAAAACGATTGGAAGAAAAGTTTTCTTACCGCTCGTCGACCTAGTGAAGCATGATGAGAATCCATCATGAAAAAATATAAAAGAAAGAATTACAAAGGAGTTATTTTTCTTTTCTTCTTTCGTTTTATTTATTTTCTCTGAATGCAGAGAATCTGGTAGTTCAATGCGAGTTTTGAACGAATTCTGTTAACGGTTCCCAAAAATAAAATTTTACTTAGAATAATCTTTTAAATCGATAAAAAGAAAAAAACGTGTCTGGGTGGTGTAGTTGGTTATCACGCTAGTCTCACACACTAGAGGTCCCCGGTTCGAACCCGGGCTCAGACATGCATCCTCCACTTTCCTTTTTGACCTTTTACCTCCATCTTTCACTTTCCTTTCCTTTTTTGCTTTTTACCGTCTTAATTTACCTCCATCTTTCACTTTCCTTTCCTTTTTTGCTTTTTACCGTCTTAATTTACCTCCATCTTTCACTTTCCTTTCCTTTTGTGCTTTTTACCGTCTTAATTTCTCATGCATCTGATGAAATTTTGTTGTCATTGCTTCATTATCAAATTGTCACTATCATCTTTTTGTCTACCCATTTATCTATTAATGTCATTTATCACTTTCACTCTTTGAAATTTTTGCCACTCCAATTGAAAACCATCCCCCCAGTTTTGTTTCAGGGATATCATTTCTGAGCTGAATTGCAGCAGTGTACTCCAATTGAAAACCATCCCCCCGGTTTTGTTTCAATTGCTGAGCTGAAGCAGCAGGTGATCTTCTTTACACAGCTACCCATAGAAAAGAACAGTAGTCACGTTTACCAAATCATTTTAGGTGGAATAAAATGATGGGCAATGATGATTTGCCAACAGCCTGTCTATAAATTATTGATGCAACTTCATTTTCCATAAATGCGTTTGCGTGACATGTGCAATCTGCCTATCAGCAATAGTCGCTTCCTCCGTGATACAAGCCTCTCTAAATGCTTCAATCAGATTAACACAGGTCACTTAGGGGTTTAATTTTCGACCGTAGACAAGGAATCTCTACCTTTTTCATCCAATGATCCGACATCCCAAGCTTTACAGCTTAGCTTTTATGGTTTTTCAATGAACCTCGTATAAACACCATGTTACACAACTTGCTTTATACTGATGGAGAGGCATTGGACCCAATCAGGAAAAAAAGAAAGAAAAGAAAACAGTGAAAAAGACAAACGATTCTTTTTGCACGAATGTCCCTGTTTGTTTTCTTGATAATACTTGTCAGCTAAGGAACCAAGCTAATAAGTAATGATCGGGTGGTTTGCGAGTTGTTATATATTTTGCTTGCTAAGAGGGAGAACATTACTCTGCTGATGTTAATTTGAGGGGGTACTTGTGCAGCCATGAAGTTCAGAAGCTTTTGTTTTTGCATCCCGGGATCAAAGAAAGAAGCCAAGCAAGAAGAATCAGATAGTTCTTCCCTCGAAAATAAATCACATAAAAAGTCTCGTCACAGTGGGAAAAAGAGAGAGGATCCAGATGATGGTGAAGGTGGCCTCCAGGGGGCTACTACTACCACAGCCAGCAGTGATGCTGGCATGGCTGCTGCTGCTGCTGCTGCTGTAGTGGTGGGTGCTACTGCAGCACATGCCTCTGCCATGGAAGGAAGTGGTTGTGGTAGTTCTCATGGCGGCGGCGGCGGCGGAGGGGATGGTGGTGGCTGATACACTATATAATATTCTGATGATATAGTTTTGGCCTTTGGCAATCTTGTCATATTGATTTTATAGTAGTTTTTTTTTCTTTCTCTTGTATGCAATGGGATGGAGAGTTTGGGTTTTGTTATTATGTTGATGGATTTTTCATCTTATTTTCTGGTGTTTCCGGTGGAATCCGTGAAGCTGGTGAAGCTTTGCAAGCTAGTTTGGTTTTGATGTGCCTTTGGATCTGTACTATAATTAATTCTTGTTTCAGAATAAGATTCACAATCATTTGAACTTTTCCTCAACATTTCTTCTTCCCCGATAAGGTTGGCAGAGACAATTATTGTAAAAGACCTATTCAGTTCTTATACTTTTTAATTTGGTTTATGTACATTGATTTTAAAAATTATTTTAATTTAATCTCTTCTTTTAACGATATTCAATTTGATTATAAAAAAAATAATATCAGTGCTGACGTGATATATTTTGGCAATATGGCATTGAGACATCGCATCGATGTGTTGACATGGTAATGTCACATGGTAATACCGCGTGATAGATAAAAATATTTTTTAAAAAACAATATTTGTCATTTCATAATAAATAAATTAAATAAAATTATATAATACAGAGATTAAATTGAACAAAATTGATATGCTGAGGGATGACATTGAAAAAAAATTTGAAAAGTACAAATATTTAAGGAGATTATTGATATATTTATTAATAAGTCAAATATTTAAGTATAAAAGATTTATAATGTTAAAAAATATAATAAATATTTTTTTACTTGATTATTTAATTTTAAAATATATACATTAATTTAGTTATTATATTATATATTTTTATTCAATTTAATCCATATAATGTGATAAAAATTTTTAAAAATTTTTTTTTAATTTGCCACGTCAATATTGTCACATTATCATATTAGTATCATGTGCCATTATCATATTATCATGTTCGATGCCACTTGATATGTCACGTCATTAAATGTGTCATGTCATGTCGATATCATATTTTTTAACGATAAAATTAGATATCATCAAGTAGAGAAATTAAATTGAAATAATTTTTAAAATTAATAAATTAAATTATTTTAATTTTAAATATAAAAATTAAATTAAATAAAATTTAAAAATATAAAGACCGAATAAATCTTTTAACTATCAATTATTTGAAGTAACCAACCAACAGAAATTAAACATTTACCTGAATTAGTCAGTGGGGACAACAACGTTTGCTTGATAAGGAAGGTGCTGCAAGCTGGCTTCCATGATTGGCACCTGCGTCTCGTTTTGTCTGCTCGTTAGTACAAATGGTAAATGGATTCATTACATTGTAACAAAATATCATGTATTATCTGATTCGATTAAATAAAATTAAAATAGTAAATTTTTTATATCTCATAGAGTAAGGTAGTTTACAAATATTAATTTTTAACATTAAAGTTTAATTATATATATATATATATTAGTTTAAAAATTTAAAATTACATTTAACATAATTAATACAACACTTATAAAATTCATTAATTATGTTAAATGTAATTTTAAAATTTAATTTTCATTAATAATACATATCAAACTATATTTTAAATTTATTTTAATTGAATATTTAACTAGTGATGTTTAGGATATCGAGATATCAATTTGAGTAAAAAATTTAAAATTTAATTAAGTATTTTATAAAATTCAAATATTCTGTCAAATAATAGAGTTCAAAGGCCTACTAGTTGGCATAATTAATCATTTACTGTAAGATTTGCTTTTGTACAATGTCCATGACACTCTTTTGTTTATAAGACGCCAACGTGCCACAGTCTTACAAAGAAATAATGAATCTCACGTCCTTACGTATTGAATCCACCGTTCCTACATCTTTCTGCCTTTGGGCGGCTTCTGAGTTGGGCTTATATTGGGCTTCATATGGGCTGCATCGATGTTAGAAATGATAATAAATAATAATAATAATAATGAAAACAGAGTCCCGAAGTGCGGGGGATTTTCCTAGTATATATAGGGACATCGTCTCAAATCCCCGATTAATATGTTTCTCTGTTACGTTTAGCTTAACGGGCATTGTGAAAACCCTAGCTCCAAATTTTTATCTTTTGATCTTTTTCTGGTAACGAATACAATGGCGACCCAGCAAACGAAAATTCGATGGGGGGAACTAGAAGAAGACGACAACGAGGATTTGGATTTCTTGTTACCACCAAGGCAAGTTATCGGACCCGACGAGAACGGGATCAAGAAAGTTATAGAGTACAAGTTCAACGACGAGGGAAACAAGGTCAAAATTACGACGACCACCCGCGTCAGAAAACTCGCCAATGCCCGACTCAGTAAGCGGGCCGTGGAGCGGAGGTCTTGGCCCAAGTTTGGGGATGCCGTAAGGGAAGATGTTGGTAGCCGACTCACTATGGTTTCCACTGAAGAGATCCTCCTTGAACGCCCTAGAGCCCCTGGTTCGTTTCTTTTAATTATAAATTATGAATGTTTAGCTTTGTTAATTTCGGTGTTGGTGAATTCTATTTTACTTTAGTTTATGAAAGAAAAAGAATTTTGGCTTACTTTATCTTTTTTTCTTATCGGAATTACTGAATTGTATGGAATTCTGGGTAGTTGAAAAGATTAAAATTTGAGTCGTTTCCATATTTGGCCTCGTTAATTATGTTGTTTGTGCATGGATGAATCAAAATTTAGCTTAATTTATGAATTTTTGAATAGTTTCGCTTGTTAATAGCTTTGAATCAATTGACCAAATTAGTTGGGTTCAAATATCTTGCGTAGTTTTATTACGACGCTTATTCTTATTAAGATAAGTTTTGGAGCTGCCTATAGGTAGCAAAGTCGAAGAAACAAAGGTTGCGGGAGATTCTTTGGCTCAACTAGGGAAAGGAGGTGCAGTTCTTATGGTGTGTAGGACATGTGGTAAAAAGGGTGACCACTGGACATCCAGGTGCCCGTACAAGGATCTTGCTCCACCGGCTGAGGGATTCATTGATAAACCTGCAGCTTCTGATACTGCAACAGCTGCTGCTGGCTCGGGCAAGAGTACATATGTTCCTCCAGGTATGAGAGCTGGAGCAGAGAGAAGCGGAACTGATATGAGACGCAGAAATGACGAGAACTCTGTCCGAGTCACTAATCTCTCAGAGGATACCCGGGAACCTGACTTGCTTGAGCTTTTCAGGCCATTTGGTGCAGTAAGCCGAGTTTATGTTGCTGTTGACCAGAAGACTGGCATGAGCAGAGGCTTTGGTTTCGTTAACTTTGTGAACAAGGAAGATGCCCAGAGGGCTATAAATAAACTGAATGGCTATGGTTATGACAATCTCATCCTGAGAGTTGAATGGGCCACACCAAGGACAAACTAGATTGTGTTTTTTATTTAGGTTTTAGTACTTAAATAAAAATTTTGGCCAGTTCTGTATCTTTTCTATGTCTAGATGTCATTAGGATAGATCCATGTCTTTTGAAGATTTGGTTTTCTATTTAGTTAACTTCTAATAGTATCTGACTTTCTGTGTAATTCTTCTTTTCCTTATATGATATGATTAGTTTTTGCTAGTATATTTTGCTTTGCTTTGATAATGCAGTAGTTTCTCTTTTCATCGGCTCATAGTTCTGCACAAGTAAATCTTGGCCCATAGGCTGCATATGGAGCAGGATTGTAACCATGTAGTTTATTGAAAGCTCATTATACCTTTTCTAGAAATCAAGTTTTACAGGAAGTCATTTTCGGCATTGTCATTATTTTCATTAAATTCATCTACTTTTTGTCAGCTATTGCATCATCTGCAGCAAGCTCCTTTGGTGGCTTGCTCTTATTCATAATAACTGCTAGTTACAACAGAATACAGGGCTAGTTTGATGCAGTTTCTTCAGTCAGAAATACATTGGTGAATCTCGTGCTCTGCTAGTCATTTAGGCCCTGGTGACATCATTCTTCATCCCACAGAAAGATGAAGTGGGGATTTGATACCTTTAGAGACAATGAGGTCAGAGCTGGTGGAAGGACTATTCATGGAGAAGAAGGAGCTGTATTCTGGTGGCAGTTTGAAACGTCCAGAATCACCTGGAAGTCTTGCGTAGGGTGCAGGAAGTAGTTCATTGAACATTGATCCTTCTGCGGTCAGCTGCTCACCGGTTCTGTACTGGATGATGACCCTGTAGATTAAAGGAATGAGACCCTCCATGAGAGAGAGAGGTATAGAAAAGGAGGAGAAAGATCTTGAGCTCGGTGAAACTGCTGCGAAGGGTTAATAAATAGAAGAAATAGGTGGATATTTTGGTAGAAAGTCCATCTCTTACAACCTAAACTGAGAGCTCATTCCAAACTGTTCGTGTGTAAAATAACTCACCAAACATGAATTATCCCTTTTTTAATGTCATCTTAGTTAAGGGTTATGTTGTCATTAGTTGGTGTTTCATTTTCACAGTCCAAGATCAAAACATTCCTCTACAGAAGTATTTACTTTCTTCATCACTGTGGAAGGGGCCACTGCTCTCTTTTTGTTCTGTTTGTTTGATTCTGTCATGTCATCGATTGGATTCCTTCATTCTCTTGATTCACCAAAGAGATCAACGAAGAAACTAAGATCTTTGAGTCTCTGGATCCTCTCAATTCCTGACAGTGAAACCTGTCGAAGATGAAGAAGAGACCAAGCAAACAAATCAAATTCCGAGACAACATCATATTCCACTGCAATCTACACTCAACTCTTTCTAGTCTTTCAGAAAATGATCTGGTAATACCCATTTGGACAATGATAATAATAGAGCACAAGACATCAAAGTTGCCATATACTTGTAAAATCTGGTTGGCTTACATAAACCTAAAACTCAGGGGTGGCTCAATAAGTTTAAAGACCTAAAACGAAATAATCAATGAAGTTTTTTTGTATTGAAATTAAAAAAATTATTAAATTTTTATTCTTTCAGCTTTTTGAGATGCAAAATTTTAATATTTTTTAAATAACTAATACAAAATCAGCAATCAAAATTTTTAATTCAAATAAATCAACTATCACATAAAATAAAAACAATATAAAAATATAATATAAATTAAAAATTAAAGTAAAAAGTCTGTAAATATTAGAATAATAGTACCTAATTGTTAAATGTTTATTGCAAAATACAAATGAGGTTCACGGCTTTATAAAGATAATAACATAACGGATTTCTTGTGTATTCTTTGAAGGAAAATTGAAGTAACGGAAGAAGGAAGAAATAGCAAATTAGAAAAAAGAAATTTAAAAGTAGATATTATACATTAAAAAAGAAATAATTCGTTTTATATAGGAGAAAAAATAATTGTTAGAAATCATTAAATATGTTGATTGGAAATAGGGAAAATAAGTGAGAAAAAAATAGTTATTAAAGATGATAAATACATATGACCGTTAGTTGATTGGAAATAATATAGTATTCTAAAAATTAGAAAGTGATAGAAAATTAAGATTTATTAGACACATAATTAAAAAAAGTGAGAAAATATGTAATTTTATTAATTATTTTTTATTTTTATATTTTTTTATATTTATATATTTTTAATATAATAAATTATATTATAAAATTTTAAGATCTCACCAAATTGAGAGCCTAAAGCCCTTGCTTGAGTGGCTTTACTCAAGGGCCAGCCCTTGCTTACATATACCTAAAACTTTTTAATCAAGTTTGGTTTTTATTCTACGGAGATGCATGTTAATTCTATCACCTAATCTCTCTCTTACTCTAGTTAATACTTAGTACATTTAACAGTTGTATTCTTGAAAATAGAATTAAACAAGTGTTTCAATCTCACATCGGGTAAATAAAGAGATTTCGAAAAAAATTTATCAGTATGAAAATTGCACACTTTATTAAATTAACTTTTTATAGAGAGGGTAATAATCCTATGACACGAACATGTTAGGAAAGATATAAATGGCTATTTTTTAGATGATTTTGTTGGAAAGTCCATGCCTTGCTGCCTAAAACAATGGAGAGCCACTTTCAAACCATGCATGTTGCAAAAAATTTACCAATTGTTACCAGACACGAAACTGTTAAGCATTTTGTTGTAATTTGATTAGCTAAGCGGGTGGGATTTGTCGATGTTTGAGTTTGATTTTCCTTCCTGGAATCGTCACCTGGAAGTTGAATTTCCGTAAACATCCATCTCATGTCTCTTCCAATAAATAAGAAGAAAGGAAACAAATTTCAAAAGGAAACACAGCAAGATAACACACCACAAACGCATGATAGCTAGGAAAATCCCACACGAAAATGGGCCTACATCCAAAACCCTGAAAATAATTCTCATGACACAAAGAGAAAGGAACAAATTTATCCAAAGTAAGGACACTTTGGATACACCCAAACTCAACAAAATTGGGAAATTACAGAAGCAAATTGTATGGAGGAGGAGAGCATGACACATTCTTTTTCATTGTAGATAGCAAATGGGAAATGTTTTGGACTTTTCGTTCTTCAAATTGTCAAATTGCAATAAATGTAATTTTTATTTAATAAAAACATCTTTTTTCCTTCTGTAACGGATAATATTATTCACTATCATTAATTACAATAAAAAAAATTAAATTAAATTGGAGGACGGCAAGTTCGGCCTGCTAGCCTAGTCCTGCATAATGCCGTACCACCAAATAGCCCAAAATGTTCTTATTATCTTATTAATATTCATGCCTAATTTTTTGGTTTACAATATGTTTGCATTTCTTTAAAGTATAATGTAAGAAAAGCAGTATTTTAACTTTATTTATGATTCAAAGTTATATTGCTCTCAAGAAATAACTTGTTATTAAAAAAATATTAATCACAACAATTTGCATCTAATAATTACTAATGAACCTAATTACTCTTTGACCAAATATAAAAGATAACCTAATTTAGTTGTTACCTGGATGAAAAGACAAAATATCTTCTCAAATTAAAAAAATATTAAACACTACTATTAATGAAGATTTATCAAAGATTGTTGTCCTCATCTATGGAATTCTTCAAAACCCACAAATTTGACTTGAAAAAAATGGGCTATATAGAGTATTTATTTTTGGTCTAATTTTTGTGGATCACCTTAAATGCAATAGTTTAATTTTATTTATGATTCAAAGTTATATTGCTTTCAAGAAATAACTTGTTATTAAAAAAATATTAATCACAACATTTGCATCTAATAATCACTAATGAACTTAGTTAATCTTTGACCAAATATAAAAGATAACATAATTTAGTTGTTATGTGGATGAAAAGACAAAATATCTTCTCAAATTAAAAAAATGTTAAACACTGCTATTTATGAAGATTTATTAAAGATTGTTGTCCTCATCTATGGAATTCTTCAAAACCCACAAATTTGACTTGAAAAAATGGGCTATATAGAGTATTTATTTTTGGCCTAATTTTCGTGAATCACCTTAAATGCAACAAGGAAAGAGTACAAAAAAGTTTATTTTTTTAATTTCTGTTTCAATGGGCAATGAAAACTTTCTCTTCTCCAATGGTTACCGTTTTCTTGTAAAGCTTCTGTTTTTGAAGTTTTTGTTTTTTTTACTGTCGTTGAATTCATGTGGAGAAAAGGGCAAGGAGGGGGCCCATAAATAAAGCCCAGATTCCCTTTGACAGTCTGTACTCGTCTCGTGGACCTTGCTTCTCTCAATATTCACTCTCTGTTTGTCTCTTTACATAACTCTCTCTCTCTCGTCTCCAAAGATTTTATTTTTACTAAAAAGCCATTGTGGAGATCACTAGCTTCTTTTCACTTCCAAGCTCTCATGGCTTCTGTTATTGAATCTGGCTGGCTGGTAAAGTTCCCTCCTTTTTGTTGCTCTTTCTTGTTTCTTGTTAAGTTTCTTTTTGGGAACTGCCCATTGCTTGTTTTGGATCTGTCTTTGTTGGGTTTATGTGGTTTTGGGATAACGATAGTTAATATGAAGGTTGGGTTGGTTGGGTGATGGTTATTTATTTCGAAGTTTTTAGTTTTTTTAGCTGTTTTTGGATGTGACGTTCAAGGTACATTCAGATGTTGGATGTCATTTTTGATTTTTACAAAGCAGGATTTGATTAAATAATGCTCTTTGGTTTTCTTTTCTCGTACGAATTGAAATTCATTTTGCCAGCATAGTTTGATTTTTTTTTTTTTTGGTTTTGTTTCTTAAGTATTGCAAATGATTGTTGTGGCTTTCATAACTGGGATGCTGGTAGCTGCAGAATGGAGATTAGTTTGGGTTTTGAATCCAGGTCGCTACTTCACTCTAGTTTTTGGTTAGATTGGCTACTTCATTAGCTCATCAAGGAAATTAGTTTACAATAACAAGTACCTGAAGTTGGAATCCAGACTAGAGCACCTTGTTTGTCAATGTTGAGTATGTGTTGCTTGCAACTGATCAGTTTGATCCTATATGTTAGTGGTCTATAGCAAAGGATCTTCAACAAAACTTTGAATTGTTTTTTAAACCCTCTTCCCTTTTGCTTAGAGTAAAGGCAAATTTGTCTGGTTTTGCTTATTGATTTCACCTCTGGATTCATTGTTTATTAATTTGTTTGAATCATATCATGCCCTTTTTATGCATAGAACAGCAGTTTATGTCATGAGATAATCTCCCTGAAAATCTTCTTTGTTTACCATGCAGTATCTGATCACACATTTCAGTGACTTCCAACTAGCAAGTCTGGGAAGTTTCTTTCTTCATGAAAGTGTTTTTTTCCTAGCTGGACTTCCATTTATATATCTGGAAAGAGCTGGATTGCTGAGCAAATACAAGATTCAGGTTAGTTCATCTTTGCTGCTATAGTTATCAACTGTTATTACTTTCTTAGTTTGTTAGCATAAAATTTGGCAGGGGGGGGGGGGGAAGGGAAGGGGTGTTAGTGACAAATAAATCCTTTCTTTGTCTTTATCTAGCAGAATTCGTAATCAATTAGATTCATTTCTAATTTATGTTTCTATGCAGACAAAAAACAACAGCCCTGCTGCTCAGGAAAAATGTATCACCCGCCTGCTTCTGTATCATTTTTGTGTCAACTTACCACTTATGAGTGCCTCTTATCCTGTTTTTAGATTCATGGGCATGAAAAGTAGTCTACCATTGCCATCCTGGTATTTTCAGGTTCTTTGTATGCTAGATCTTTTTTTCCTCCATTTTTACCCCATTCAGACGTAATAGTCTTGAATTATATTACTTATCCAGCAATATCTCTTCCATAAATTTACCTGAATGCAATAAAATTCTCTGTTTTGGAGCTCTAATTGGCTAGATCCTTTATTTGGTTCTGCAGGAAAGTGGTTCTATCACAGATAATATTCTACTTCATCCTTGAGGATTTCGTGTTTTACTGGGGACATCGAATTTTACATACAAAATGGCTCTACAAGCATGTGCACAGTGTCCATCATGAGTAAGTCTGAATATTAGGTGCTTGTACTAGTACTAATTAAAACTATGAACAATATTGTTCCTTGTAGGTTCTTTCTCATGTGCTTATTGGTTACTTAATATCATATACATTATACAGATATGCTACACCATTTGGACTGACATCTGAGTATGCTCACCCTGCTGAGATATTGTTCCTCGGGTTTGCAACAATTGTTGGTCCTGCCATCACTGGCCCACATCTGATCACTCTCTGGTTGTGGATGGTCCTTAGAGTCCTAGAGACAGTTGAGGCACATTGTGGTTACCATTTTCCATGGAGCCTCTCAAACTTTTTACCTTTATATGGGGGGTGAGTTGTGCATTCACTTGTTTCTTTGCTTCAGTCAGTGTATATAGTTTCATGTTTATGTTTTATCCATCAGCTGTGAAGTAATTGTTCATATCTTCATTTTAACAGTGCTGATTTTCATGACTATCATCACCGTTTGCTTTATACGAAATCTGGCAACTACTCTTCTACATTTGTTTACATGGACTGGTGAGTTTTAGGCATTTATTCTTTGAAGCGTAGCATGTTTTCCATGGTCAGATTGTAGTTTATAGTGGTTGCCTCTAGATTTGTGCCATTGAGAAGTAGATGAATTTTATGGATCTTCTTTCCTGTCCTTTTGTCTGTTGTTCTTAGCCATTTCAATACATTAAGCTTTTGCCACTTTATGGTAAAAAGCCTACTTTTAGAATGAATCTGCTTTTGGGATTTAGTTGCACCAAGAATCCACCTGTTTTCTGAGAATATTTGGTATGGAATGTTTTTTTGAAGTTTCTGTCTGGGGTTACAACTTCCAAGGCATAACCAAGGGAATATTTGTCAATGCCCCCACCAACACTCCTCTGACTTCCTAATATGTTAACTTGGCAGGAGTATTGTAAATTATAGTTTGCACTTGATCACTGGGAACTTTTTTGTGTTGTTTAAACTTCAAACAAACTTGATAGTAGCTGATGCACATTCTAAAGTTTGTCACTTTGGATGTCAAGATGCTCTGAAGAATGTTCTGCATAAAATATTTGCTTTCTTTATGTTATAATTAGTTAGAATCTGATGCTTTTCATGTTAGATGCTCTTGCCCTGTCAATTATTTGCTTGTATTCTATTTAATTTTGACAAGAAATATGGTGGATGAATTGCGTAATTAGAATTCTTGGTACTGGGTGCTGTGTTGTTATTTGTAGTGTGCTCTTTACAACTAATCATAGTTATTATTTCAATTCTGTTTTCATTTGCAACCAACTTCATTTCATAATAATTGAGGGGTCTGGACTTTATATCCTTGTGGTACTATATCATTTTTGCTGTTAGGTTCGGTGCACACTTGAAATGTTTTATCTGTAGCAACAATGTCTAGAAAGTGGCATGACATATACTGACTATGGCAGATCAACATGTATTCTCTCAGGATATTTGGTACTGATAAGGGCTACAGAAAATTGAAAGCACTAAAGCATGATGGAGTTGAAGATGACAGCAAGCAAACATAACGGAGAAAATTAGTTTCAAGGGCTTGACATAGAAGAGGGTTCCTGATCAAGGGCATGTTAGAAAAGGTCTCATTGTGTCCCTGCATCCTGTTGTGCAATCACCTTTTTGTGTTTAATTGCTGTTCGTGTTTACAGCATGTGCTAATGTGGAATAATTGGAAAGATTTCTTTGGACATTTTGTGACCCTTCTGTTCCTAGCATGAATGAAGTTGCTGTCCTATTCTTAACTTTCTTTTTCTTTTCCCATTTCAGAGTATCCGATTTCTCTATGCACTTATTATGCTGGACTCTGATCTCATGTCAATTATGCATATACAATGACCATAATTTTTTCCCCCTTTTTTTGTTACTTTTCAAACCCAGTGGAAATTCGACCTGGCTAAATAATTTCGTGGGAATCACAGCATTTTATTTGCCTGTGCCTATTCATACATTCTGTTTATTTCTATGTATTCCAGTCTAAAACCTAGCTTCAAATTACAAACTAGTTTGTATACTTTAATGAACAGGATTTCCATTGCAGGATTGTTGAATCTGAGGGTGTTGAAGTTTGGCCTGCAAAAGATGCTAAAGCATTTAGGGCCTTAATTCTTCTATGTTCCCTTTCGCCTGGATCAATATCATACCCTTTGCTAGCATGTATCATAGCTAGAATCGTAGCATGGTATAAATAGTCTAGTTTTAGTTTTAGCAGCTCAAATGTCTGTTATTGATTGAGAACTAGTAGCTTGCAACTAGGCAGAATTGGATTTGAGGAGCAGAAAAAGAACTAGGCTAGTTGTGAAGTTGATTTCTTGGCAAAACAATGCATGAAGCCAAGCCAAGCATGATTGTTCAAGATGATGAAATCTTGGAGCCAGAACTGGCACCCTTGCGGTATTTCCTGGAAATTCCCATCTCGGAAGGGTGCAAGAATAAACATCTGTTAGGGTGATGTAAAGCCATTTTCGTGGCAAACCAACCCACACGTACACCTGTGCAAGTTGATCCTACTGACTAATATGGCTTTAGACGAAAAATGGGAGAAGGGCGTCCTCGTGATTCCTTATTCCCTGTTTGGGAGAAGGCTGAATTCTTGTCTCTCTTTTCTTTGCCAATAATTGGAAAGAAAAGTTGATTGGCATGTGATGATTGGACGTAGATGGACGTCCATTCCATCCGATATGTCTCTCACCAAACAAATCCCAACTTTTTCATTAGCAAGGAAAGGAGGCTCTGGTGGACTTTTTCTTTTTTTCATTTTAATTATTTTGGAGTGCAAAATTCGTTTTGTGTTTCTAAGTTTCGTAGGCAGGTACCAGGCCCTGCTTTAGTGTCTAATCTCTTTTATAGAATTTCCAACTCCATATTGGCCCCATTCCTCGATCCTTTGATTTGACACTTTCTCCCCGTTTCTTATCTTATTTATACAATTGCTCTTCAATTTTAAGGTTTCAAACACATTGATTCAATAAATAAATTTATTTGTGAGGCTCATTTTATTTTGTAAGAGCATAATATTTTTAAAAAATCTTTAAATTATTTAAAAATTTTAAATAAATTTATATATTTTTATTAAGATTAATTAAGTTTTTATATTTTTAATTAAAATATTATTTATTATTATATATCACGTGATGTTAACATAACATGTTAACATGTTATAATTAATAATAATATAAAATATTAAAATATTATAATTAATTATAAATGATATGTTAATTTGATATGATAATATATTAATTTAAAAATATCAACGTTAATGTCATGTGGATATAAAATGACAAATAATATTTTAATTATAAATTTAATTTATTTTAAAATAAAAAACAAAAGTATGATAGAACATAAAAAAAGAATAAAATTTATTTAAAGAATTCAAAAAATTTTTAGAACATTATGGTTTTTTTTTTTTTAAAAATAAAGAATTCATAGTTCAATACCAACAGTTCATCATGGAAGAAATAAAAAAAATAACCTCGAAAGACAATGAAAAAATATTTAACTCGAGGTCTAAATTACAGAAGCACATGATAAATGTATGTATACTTTCTTTTATTGAAAAATTATACAGATTGATTGCACCAAAATAAAAATTTATGAGATGAATGAATTCACAAATGTTATAATTACGAACAAAAGCTGACTAATTAAATGTTTATTTTAAATGAGAATTAATACTGATTTCAAGACAAGTATCTAGTTTTAAAAGAAAACGGAAAAAGAAAAACTTGATATTATTGATAAAGGCGGCCCACCACGTGCTCAAACCGAAAACCTTAACATTGCTCATTCATGGTAGGGGGAAATTTCATTTTGGGGCAATGGAACAAGAATAATTAGTGTTCGCACCAATGAGAAAAAGTAATTACAAGTAAGGAAATCATGAATCTTATAATTATTAGATAATCACCATCTTATCCCTAATTAAATTGCTTTTCTCTACTCATCCTTTAAACTCCAAGTTTGAAGAAGAAGAAAAAGAGCTATCGGAAGAGAGAACATTATTAATAAAGTCAATAGTAGTCGTTTCATTTGTCAAAAATAACTTAGTTAATGTTGAAATTGATCAAATAACCTGACTTGGCATGCTATGTCTAGATCTCAAGCCAAATAGATAAGAGCATGATATATTGAGAACAAAAACAACCTTGTCAAATTAGATTCGACAATATTGAATCTAATCTAAATTGATTAGATCTGATTTAACAATTATTGAGTTTTGTTTTATCGTGTTTTGCTTTTCTAGACGGTAAATTAATATTGTGATGGACCATTATTGTCAATGCAACCAATGTCGAGACGTCGACTTTGACAGCTTTGATTCTCTCTCTTACTATTGGCTAAGGTTAAAGATGAGAAATTTAGAAAAAATGATAAAATTATAAATGCAAGTATCCTTTTTAATAATTATATATCAACTTATTCCCCTCCTAGTAATTATTTTTATCTCATTAAAGTGCAAACCCTCAAATATTCTTGGTTCCATTGCCTCATTTTGAAATTCCCCTCTTTTACCAAGGGGAAAATGAAGTCATCTAATGTAAGTAAAGGTTTTGTCTGCTTTTGCAACACTCTTTTGCCTTTTGCCTCTCGTCTGATCATTAATGAAAGGAAAAGAGGGCTAGCCTTTGGTTTATCATGCTGGATTACACCTGTAAATTCCTTTTAGTGGTTGATTGATTGTCTTTAAACCAAACTCACCACTCACACAAATACATACAATGGAAAGAGCTTGCTTTCATCATTTCATGTTATATTCATGCCCAATTTTTTCCTTGAATGAATCTTTTAAGCAATCCTCACATCTTTGTGGAATTTGGCCAACATACGCAATGAAATGATGTGAATAAATAAAACTATTATCGTTTCGGGTAAAAGATTTTCATTTCTTGAAAAAGAACCAACCAACAAAAGCCAGCCTCATTTTCATTTTTTTTTTGGTATATTTTGTGTTTCTAATATCCCATTTTTCCCCCACTATCTTTCATAACTCGATATTTTCCCCCTTCCTCCCAAAATCTTCTCCTTCAAAAAAGGGGCTAAAAATACAATTAGGAAAAGGACCTTAAGCTTTTCACTGCCCATAGACTAGACCCTAGAAAGGCCAAAAAGAAAAGCAGAATAGAGAGAGAGAGAGAGAGAGAGAGAGAGGGGAAAACGATTGAAACTCCGAATGCCTACGTGGCTCGCCTTAGATCCACCACGACTACGCTAACGTTGTCTGTACTATGCCTGGCCAGCGCCAGCTTTGTCAGCAGCATGGACGCGTCAGTGCACGCCTTGTCCGAGATCTCTCCCATTGTGGATCCTAAAACCGCCTCCCGTTCCACTCCTTCCGCCGGCGAATACGGCGGCGCGTGCAGATTACCCTTCCCCCTCAAACACATACGCGCCACCCCGCACGCGGTATCATTCGACACAACATCCCATAAACCGTCGCTCGCAAGGATCAAACAATCATCCTCCGCCGCCCGGTCCGTGATCATAACCTCCGGCTCACAGCTCACGTAAGGTTTCAAGTAGTTATCGCCTGTGTTCGCAGACAATGTTTTCAAGTGAGCGGCGTACGATAAGGAAATGGTGCAATCATGCAATCGTGCGCCAGTGGGTAAGAGAATGAATCCGAAACTTTTACCTATGGCTCGAGACATTGCGAGAACCCCGAGGACCCGAGGGCCGTCCCAATAAATGACCCGACCGCCTGCTGCTTGGATCCGGTTCAGCTCATCCGGACGATCCGGCTGTTAACATGAATCAAAAGAGCTTTAGTCACATTGCTATATTACGGTTTAATAAAAACATTATTTATTTTTCAATACTTCGTTGTTAAAAACCGCCTAAACAAATCCCTGCCGTAGGATTCAGAAGAGCTCATTGTTTCCGCATGATACGCATGAAGATAATGCACGAAAATGCTCTTCCACGTTTTAGCTTCTTAAGCTGTTAACAGCCTAGAAACTAAACGGGTAACCAAAAAGGGCCAGAAAAGAAAAGGGGGTGATTTTGGACACAATCAAGTCTAGTTTCTTAAAGAAGTCGTTTGGTTAACTGGAAACTCAAAAAGAAGGAAAATTGGAAATTTTCGAATCATTCTATCTGTTATCTTGTCTCTAGCCTTAAATCACATGATTAATAAAACATGATTACAGAGAGAGAACGACCATTTTCTTTTTTGTTGGGAGCAGTTTCTCAGAAACCAAACAGGCAAAAGGAGAGAGAGAACGAGCTAAAGTGCTAACCTTGTGATCAGACGATAAAGGAACGGGCTTGCCGTTACGACACAGAACAGCTCTAGAATCACCACAGTTAGCAACAATAATCTTATCAGGCGTTACGATAGCGACAACGGCTGTAGATCCAACAGCATCGCACTCGGGGGACTGTAACTCGCAACGGCAATTAGCTCCAACCACGCCCTCGTTCCACTTGATCACTTCTTTATCCATGCGCGTGAAGCTACGCTCCATCGCACCTTTCCATTCCTCCTCCTCACCCTGCAACTCTTCTTTCACCAGCTCATGTAACCGCTCTCTGCATCTCATCGCCACCTAACAAACAGCAACAACCAAAACCGCCAAAAAATTTTTCAATTTTCCCCATAAAAGAAAAGGAATGACTGATCTTTTTATTTAAATTTTTTAAATTACAAGACTCGTACGTGAGAGCAACCGTGGCCATCGTAGACGCCAAAATAGTGAAACCCAGTGGCCGCAGAGAACTGGCCTTGGCGCTGAAACGACGGGTGAATAGCGACGGCGTCTTCCATGTCTCTTCGCCTTCCACATACCGAAGCGACGCCGAATTTCGGATATAACTCTGAATCGGTTACAGGCGACAAAAGGGAAGGGCTCGAGTGACTTTTCACTATCGCTCCTTTCGTTTTCGATCTTCCGTTTTTAACTTTTACCTTTTGTTTATTCCCGTCTTCATCGGATACAGAATTGTCAACAGCGTTTTCACAGTCTAGAGACAATGAGGCTGTGTAAATTTGGAGCTTCTGGCGTTTCCGGCCGTTCTCAGCCTCTGATGGAGCCACGTCAGTGACGAATTTTATCCGTCTAATCTCCATTCTACGTTTCCTGGCTGCACGTGAACTTGGCTCGCACGGAGCTGATGCTTCGCCTTCGCTCACCATTCCGCAGCAGATCTCCGCCATTACAACAACTAAAACCACCCCATTATCATCAAAATTTCTGGTAAGAAATCTCGAAACCTCTTTTTCTTGCAATTTTTTTTCTTAATTACGCTTTTCTTTTTAAAAAATCAACGTAAAATCGAATGCGAAAATGAAATGAAAAGAACGCTCGCGCGCTCCATTGAGGGAGGCTTTTAAAAGGAAGAGGCTTTCGGTTTCAGTGGGAGGATGGAAGCTCCTTTTTGGGTCGCCACGGGCAGGCTGCCCGTCACCGTCACGGGCAGACCGAAAAGAGGTAGTACTGTTTTGTACCGTGACGCAGTGCTCTTTTCCCTAAATGAACTCATCTTCACCGTTGATCTCACTTCTCCCTTCCCTTTCAAAACCACCACGTGTTGCCTCTAATAGCGTTACCCTCTTACGTGGCCCAATCAAATATCAACAGCGCTATCAGAGGACCTTCCTTTCCTGACACGCATGTGGTCCTTCCCTAAGACGTTGGTTTTTCTTTTAATTGCCCTTTTTTGTGTTTTGAACTTCTTTTTGAGGTGAGATAGAGGAAAAAGAAAGAGTCTCCTCTTTTCGATTTCGAGTTGCTGTCCACGTGTCTCCATCGTGGAATACGAGAATGAGACACGATTTTTTTTCGTCCCGAAATTCCAACTTTATTCGGCTTAGGTTTTCGTGGCCCAATCAAATTTGTCTACGTATCCGTTGCTGATTTTGACTTGTGGGTCCCGACGTCCACATCGTTGACGCTTATGTAGAATATCTAGAGCCCCCTTGGTCCTCAATCTCGAACGCGTGTCTACCCCGACCCGAATCAGTTAATTAATCACTTGACTTTAATTACAACATTTGCCCCACAGAATTTATTATTTTTGCAGTTTGGCCCCCCAGGCCAAGGAAGAGGAACCCGAGCCGCTTTTGAACCTTTTACCGTACACAATTATGAGAGGGGAGGGGAGCATATTTTCAGGTAGGCAGCAACATAATCACACGAACTGGATTCTGCAGGGCACGTGGGGGATTAAGATTGGACAACGTGTGAACTGACAGAGAGGACAGTACGGGATAATGGGGCCACAGGTGAGGTAACCTGTAGACAAAGGTACACGTGTAACGTCAAGCTGGCAAGCAAAGTTGGAAGTAGAAACAGGGGGAGCGGGGGTTGCATGAAGTCGACACATTGGAAAAAAAAGGGGAAATGTTGCCACGTGATTTCTGGGAGTGAAAAAAAAAAATAAAGAAAAACTGAGGACCAGAGACAGAGTAGACAACTAGGGGGAAGAGAAAAAAACCTTTAACAAAAAAGAGTTTACTTTAATCAAATCAAAATGGGGAATGTTTGGTTAGTTAGGTTGGTTTTGGTTTCACGTCCATCTTCTTCTTCTGTGAAATTGAAACCCTACCAAACTTTCTTCTCCAAAAAAAAAAAAAATGATACAAGAAGAAGCGAAATTCCTTCTTTTTCGTTTGTAGGAAAACAGGGCCACGAAATGAGGAAAGAAAGGGGAGTGTATTCCTGTATCGTCCCACGTAAAGGGGGTCGAAGAAAACGAGAGACTTCTCTTGGGGGACGTAAAGGAAGTGACGCGTGACTAAAAGGGTTTGAAAGGATTAGGGAGGTGAGGTGGGAAGGGAGAGAGGGGTACGTGGAGTGAAGATCATGACACGTAGGGGGGGAAACGGAAAAAGAGGGCAGGTGAGTGTGTGTGTGTCTGTGAGAGAGAGAGAGAGAGAGAGGGTGTTTGGCTTAGAAAGAAAGAACTTCGAGGTAAGGGAGATTTGGAGGTGGGGGAGGGGGTACGTGGTGAGAGTAGTTTTGTGCATGTTGGGCAGATTGCATGTAAGCGTAGATTTTAGGGCATGGTTTAGATTACATTTGGCACCGGTGACATAACCCACAGCATGCAAGAAAAACGGCGGGATTGTAGCTGTAGAAGTCTAGGAAGAGGGGTTTTGCAGTTGACACCTAAGATTGGTTGCAGGTTGTATCTGCTAGCCTAGAACAGAGGACTTAAGTTCAGGGAACTGGAGGATTTTGGGGGCTTTCTCCGTTTTAAAAAAAAAGTTGTTGGAGTTTAAAGGTCGTGGAAAATTAAAGCATTTAGATCATCTTTGATACTAGTAATGACAAATTTTTTTCATAAAGTACAATCACTCTGGAGAAGAACATGGAAAAAGAAAAACAAAAAAAAAAAGCAGCTTAAAGTGCTACCCTGAACCGTCTTATTGACAAAAATAATACTGACTACATATATAATACACTTTGTCTGAGAGAAGTGAACTTGCATATATGGAGCTTAGGACTAAACAATGCTAAGCCTCCATTAATTAGTTTAAGTAAATATATTTTGTCGAAGAGCGAATCCCAATGAGAGTTTCCTTGTACCCGAAAGGGATGATATTGATTTTCTGGAGAAAGTGATATGACCGTACACCTAGGTTAATTTTAAAACATAGATGTTATATTAAAATAGATTCAGCTTATCATTAATCAATTACATATTTCAAGCCAAAAAAAAAAACCTTCTTCTTCTTCATTACGTTTGAAATATTGTTTGCAGAATATATATAAATTGGAACCAAACTCCATCAAACTGATTGTCTGCTCAGTCTTACCTTAATTAGTATAACGTAGCTCAGCTTCAACGTGGCTTCGGGACTGCACATTGATCGATGAATGACACGAGGGTTTCTCGAGTTATCGTCATGGGATTCAATATGTCAACACCAACAATATTAATTTGCTCTATTGATTTATCTACAGGCTCTTATTTTAATAGGTTTATGTCATGGGAAATGAATTTTGAAAGGGTATCCCTTTCCACTTGTCGTTGGTTTCTTTTTTCTTATATACCGAAGGGGGAATTGAATTCTTGTAAGGAATGGACGACGTCTGAATGGACTTTTGTTAATAATGTCAACTTGAGTATTTTTCTTTCTCTCACTTTGCTTTTATGTGTGTCACAGAGGCAAATGTCCTAGGTCTCACGATGCTTACGTTCTTTTAGTCTAAAGCACTCTGGGCTGTTAAGAGTCTGGTTTGCTTGTGTATCTTGCACCACTCTCAATCAACCAGATGTAATCAATTCCTGGTTTAGAATCAGGCAATAAACCCTCAAAATCACACAATCCAGGGATTAGACTAGTGATCTTTGTTTGCTTTGCGTGTGAATTAATGTTACCAAGTTTCTCTGGTTTCGGTCAGGTTTCCTTTCCTAATTATTCTTAATCCTTCCGGGATTTGTCAAATTAACATTGTTCGGAGTTTTCAACTTTAGTCCTTCTCACTCTATTCCGTCCAGTGAAACTGGTTAAAGAATTACAAGTTTCCACATCATTGTACTCGCTTTCTTCACTTAGACAGCATCATCCATGCTGTCCTTAAAGATGGTGGAACATGTGCCATAACCGAATGATCTTTTTCTAGGAACACATCAGCTGGGTTCCCCCTCCGTTGCCCACAGAAAGATGAGGCCCCTCCTTTTATCAAAATCATCAAGTTTTGGTTTGGTAAGTAATTAGGTGATTTGGTTACCGGAAGAAATTAATTTAAGAGGGAAGGTAGGTGTCATGGTCACCAGCGGTAGATTTAAATTTTTTCTAAATGATGTCATAATTAAAAAAAATATTAAAATGTATAAATTAAAAGTTTCAATTTAATATTTTAAAGTAAAAATATATAAAAAGATTATAATTGTCTACGATAATTTTTCATATTTTGAAAACGTTGTATGATAACATCAGTAGAAACACTATAAATACATCTAATAATATTAAAATTAAATAAAATATGATCGTATATAGTAAATTATCGAATTCAATAAATTAGGTGAAATGAGTATACTGTAATTTTTCTCATTGTAAAAGTTACAAATGGAGAAATATTTCCCCCTCTTGTTTGTTGGGTGAAGATAAAGTTGAAGGGGGTGTTGTGTTTCTGTTACTTTGTATTTTGCTCCTTTTATGTCGAAGAACAGTTTTCTAAAATAAAAAACTATATGATAGTTTTTAATTCATTGATCAAAACTAAATATAAACATCTAAAAATCACATAAATTAAATAAAAAAAATCAAATAATCAATATCTACAAAATAAATAAAAAAATTTATAATTTTAAGATATTATTTGAAATGTAATATTATTTTTTATTAACTAAATTATAATTATGAACTTAAATTATTAAATTAATCAAAAATATTTAGACATAAAATATTTAAAAATTTAATTTAGATTGAAAATTATAAAAACAATTGAAGTCTAATTGAGTTAGTTTGAGAGATTGAAAAACACAACTAAGGATTGAGAAGAGAAAACCTGAGTCTCTTGAATAGGACTTGAATTTTTGAAAAGAGAAAGTTGTTTAAGTTTTGACTTTTTGAATAAAATCTTTAATTATTGAATGAAAATATTTTATCTTGTCATGTAATATTTAAATATTAATATATAAATAATTTTATGATAAATTTATTTTTTAATAATATTTAAATATTATTAATATATAAAATTTTTAATAAAATTCAATTTTTGACGCTACTTCTTACAAATTGCAAAAAAAATCAATCAATTCATTAGTATTATTAAATATATAAAATTTTAAATAAATAATATAATACATAAATAATATATTAATGAAAAATTGGGTAGATTCTAATAGTACTTGTTATTTTAATTCAAAAAACGTGTTTAGTAAGTTAAAAGAAGATTTGTGTACGCGCTTGCCCTGTGAAATGAGTGTGGAATCATTTTTCAAGGTACCATTCAGATTTGGTTGGTCGTTTCAACAAAGCCCAAAATATGCAAATACGGTTAATAGAGGATCAAAGTTCCATACATGCTGGGTTTCTTTGTTTAGGCATAAAAACAAAGTTCAGGCATATGAATGGGCTTGAACTAGCCTTCTCAGGCTCTGGCCTTAGCCGACCCATGACACGTCTAGTTGAAAGGTGTCTTATTACAAGAGTCTTATACATAGCAAATTGCGAAGTGGGGTGGGTGGTGTTCAATTCCCTTTCAAGCTATGTTTGATGGGAAGAAGAGGCCGTTCAGTGTGATCCCTCCATCGACGTAAATAATCTGCCCTGTTATATAAGAAGCTGCAGGCAGGCAGAGAAATGCCACCAATGACGAGACTTCTTTTGGCTCTCCGGTGCGTCCCATCGGAATCTTAGTGATGAAAGCCTCAAGTGCTTTTTCATCATGAAAAAACTGCAAAGGAGAACGGAAAACAATCGTAATCAGCTCTTTCAAAATTGGAGAATGTGGAGCAAACTATGCTTTGACGAAGCTTTCCCAGTTTTCTAGCAAGGACAATGTAGCATTTGGTCTGTTAATGCTAGGTTGGCCTGTTGCCTCTTCTGCTAAATAGCTTTTTTCTAACTTCTTGTCATGGTGCTAAAGTGATCCCACATGTTCATCTTTTTTCTAAACAAATCACTTTTATTTTTATGTTGGACGATATTCGTGCTGGCTAGGTCCTATTATGATCATGCTGAATGATGATAAGCGTAGGGAAAGTTATTTACAGGTTCAACAAGGGGAGTTCTGATCACTGAAGGTGCAACAGCATTGACCCTAATATTGTCTCCCGCCCACTCACATGCTAAGTATTTTGCAAGCTGGTTCATGGCCCCTGAAACAGATGACATGAGATTCAGGGAAATGGCAAAAAATTTAAGGTCAAATCTTCAATTTCGAAATGAATTTGTGTATATATACATGCAGTAGAGGTAGTATATCAGGCAAGAGAGTTACCTTTGGTTGCTCCATATGTAGGCGCAGTTCTTAGTGGTATTAGGCCAGCAATTGAAGAGAGAAGCACAACGCTTCCTGCCCCTGAAGCTTTCAGAAGAGGATGTGCAAGTAGGCTCAAGTTATGAGCTGACTCAAAATTGGTACCCATGAGAAATGAAACTTCTTCAGCCGTTTCCTCTGAAATCGGCTTTGCAAAAACGGTTCCCACATTGTTTATCTGCAGTCGCACCAAACATCAGAACCACGAATCTCACAAAAACTCAAGAAATTATGACAGCCAGTAATTTTGGAAGGAAGTAGGAAAGCGGATGATGATAATCACCAGGATGTCAAGTTTCCCGTTGAATACAGAGGAGGCAGTGTTAATTAGCTTTTCCCTTTGGGCCTTAGACGAAACATCACAGGCTGAACCAGTAACTTGGAAGCCCTTTGCTTGCCATTCAAGTAAGCACTTGTTGAGCTCGGTTTCGGTTCGGGAGCATGTATGAATTCTTGCTCCTAGTCCCGCTAGTTCCTCTACGATAGCATGCCTGATTGCAGTACTTGGTGTCAGTCAAACAGCAGGTAAAGGAGCAAAACAGTCCCCAATATCAAGAATAAAGCAGCAACAAAGGGCTGTGGTCTTTGAATATACAAAAAATGTTATATATTTTCATGTAAAAAAGTCCAAGAATCAAAAGAGAAAGAGAGGGGGAAGAGAGAAAAAGAACCCGATTCCTTTGGTTCCACCAGTAACAAGGGCAGTCATGCCATGCAGACTCCATCTGTTATCCTTGCTAGAGCTATCTGCTTCAGCCATTCTTACTTCTCTGTCTGCCTCTTCCTTTGTCTGCTTGCAGTTGAGATATATTATGTGTGGCACATAGTTGCCTTCCCACATTCGCCATTGGTACAAAAGATTCCATAGGAAATTAAATGGGGGAAAAGGACAGCAGTTAAGTAGTTTTGGTTCCACACGGCAGTCACAATGTATGGACAAAGGCTATAGTCAATAAAGAATAAGATGCCGTTGTCCATATCCCATTGTGCTTGGTAATACCAATAGCCATTTAACCTTGCTTTTAATTAGCTCTCCTTCATAATTATTTAGGTGCATAAGGCATTACTAATTACTCAACAATTAGGGAGGTAGTTGATTTTCTTTTTCATCCATGTTTAAGGAGTAATAACAGAATAATTAACCAACCATTGGTCAAGTTTTTATTGTTTAGATAAATGTTTGACAAAAATCATATGAAAAATTATCACCTAGGAAAGTGTTTGCTCCAATCACTGAATTTATAATTATACTACCTGTAGGGATGAGCAAACCAAATCAGATTAATTATCCACTCAAATCAAATACAATTTTGGTAAAATGGTTTGGTCTAATTAATTCATTGGGTCAATTGATCTAAAATGTTTAGTCTAATTAGTTTTTTGGTCAGTTCTTGGATTTAAAATTTTTGAACCAATCCACTCAAAAAATACGCTAATTATATATATATATATATTAATATATAAAATATATTTTTATATATATTAAGAAAATGGATAATAAACTTAATTAATAATGTCACGATCCAAATCGGGGAGCTGTCATTGATGCACGAGCCCAGCAGGCAAAACCCACGAGATCTTAGCAAGCGTACAAAATTTTGGATCAAATTAGAACATATAACACGTAGCCAAGGGTTTTCCACAATTGTATATTCATAATATAATTTAAATTCAAATACATGTCAATTACCCCTTGGTGTCATGGGCCAAAATTTAAGCTTAACCTCGTGCGACCTTGAATTCTGAAAATAAAACTTAAGTAAGCTTATAAATCATGAATCCATATTCTCAACCCAAAAGACATGCCTAATAGGTGGTGGAAGATCCATGTTTATATATTCAAGACCCACCTCATCTCTTATTGATGTGAGATCCGTGATATTTTACCTCACCTAATTGTGTAATACTTTTGTTGCCTTCCCATTTTCGCCATTGGTACAAAAGATTCCATAGGAAATTAAATGGGGGAAAAGGACAGCACTTAAGTAGTTTTGGTTCCACACGGCAGTCACAATGTATGGACAAAGGCTATAGTCAATAAAGAATTAGATGCAATTGTCCACATCCCATTGTGCTTGGTAATACCAATAGCCATTAGACCTTGCTTTTAATTAGCTCTCCTTCATAATTATTTAGGTGCATAAGGCATTACTAATTACTCAACAATTAGGGAGGTAGTTGATTTTCTTTTTCATCCATGTTTAAGGAGTAATAACAGAATAATTAACCAACCATTGGTCAAGTTTGTATTGTTTAGATAAATGTTTGACAAAAATCATATGAAAAATTATCACCTTGGAAAGTGTTTGCTCCAATCACTGAATTTATAATTATACTACCTGTAGGGATGAGCAAACCAAACCAGATTAATTATCCACTCAAATCAAATACAATTTTGGTAAAATGGTTTGGTCTAATTAATTCATTGGGTCAATTGATCTAAAATGTTTAGTCTAATTAGTTTTTTGGTCAGTTCTTGGATTTAAAATTTTTGAACCAATCCACTCAAAAAATACGCTAATTATATATATATTAATATATAAAATATATTTTTATATATATTAAGAAAATGGATAATAAACTTAATTAATAATGTCACGATCCAAATCGGGGAGCTGTCATTGATGCATGAGCCCAGCAGGCAAAACCCACGAGATCTTAGCAAGCGTACAAAATTTTGGATCAAATTAGAACATATAACACATAGCCAAGGGTTTTCCACAATTGTATATTCATAATATAATTTAAATTCAAATACATGTCAATTACCCCTTGGTGTCATGGGCAAGAATTTAAGCTTAACCTCGTGCGACCTTGAATTCTGAAAATAAAACTTAAGTAAGCTTATAAATCATGAATCCATATTCTCAACCCAAAAGACATGCCTAATAGATGGTGGAAGATCCATGTTTATATATTCAAGACCCACCTCATCTCTTATTGATGTGAGATCCGTGATATTTTACCCCACCTAATTGTGTAATACTTTTGTTGCCTTCCCATTTTCGCCATTGGTACAAAAGATTCCATAGGAAATTAAATGGGGGAAAAGGACAGCACTTAAGTAGTTTTGGTTCCACACGGCAGTCACAATGTATGGACAAAGGCTATAGTCAATAAAGAATAAGATGCAGTTGTCCACATCCCATTGTGCTTGGTAATACCAATAGCCATTAGACCTTGCTTTTAATTAGCTCTCCTTCATAATTATTTAGGTGCATAAGGCATTACTAATTACTCAACAATTAGGGAGGTAGTTGATTTTTTTTTCATCCATGTTTAAGGAGTAATAACAGAATAATTAACCAACCATTGGTCAAGTTTTTATTGTTTAGATAAATGTTTGACAAAAATCATATGAAAAATTATCACCTAGGAAAGTTTTTACTCCAATCACTGAATTTATAATTATACTACTTGTAGGGATGAGCAAACCAAGTCAGATCAATTATCCATTCAAATAAAATGCGATTTAGGTAAAATGGTTTGGTCTAATTGATCCATTGGGTCAATTGATCCAAAATGTTTGATCTAATTAGTTTTTTGGTCAGTTCTTGGATTTAAAATTTTTGAATCAATCCACTCAAAAAATCACACTAATTATATATATATATATATATATATTAATATATAAAATATTTTTTATATGTATTAAGAAAATGGATAATAAACTTAATTAATAATGTCATGATCCAAATTAGGGAACTGTGATTGGCGCATGAGCCCAGCAGGCAAAACCCATGAGATCTGAGCAAGCGTAAAAAACTTTGGATCAAATTAGAACATATAACACATAGCCAAGGGTTTTCCACAATAGTATATGCATAATATAATTTAAATTCAAATACATGTCAATTACCCCTTGGTGTCATGGGCCAAAATTTAAGCTCAACCTCGTGTGACCTTAAACTCTGAAAATAGAACTTAAGTAAGTCTATAAATCATGAGTCCTTATTCCTAACCCAAAAGACATTCCTGATAGGTGGTGTAAGATCCATATTTATATATCCAAGACCCATCTCATCTCTTATTGATGTGAGATTCGTGACATTTTACCCCACCTAATTGTGTAATGCTTTTGTTGCACTGGCTCTTTACCTGTAGAGGAGAGGGACTTTTACGCTAGTTCGGGTCTACCTTGATCCTTGTATCTCTCATGGGAGCCCACATTAATGAATATCTGAGTTTGCTTTGATACCACTTGTCACAAGCCGAAACTTAAGCCCAACTTTTTTACCCGTAGAGGAGAAGGACTCTTACAATAGTTTGGGTCTACCTTGATCCTTGTATCTCTCATGGGGCCCTACATTAGTGAATATCTGAGTTTACTTTGATACCAATTGTCACAAGCTGAAACTTAAGCCCAACCCCATACGGTTTTAAACTTTTAAAATAAAGCTTAAGTATATACTTTAAAGCATTTGTTTTGGCATATAGAAGGGGCAAAAGCATAATTTCAAATGGGGTAAAGGAAAAAGAAGGGCTTTATCTCCACTAGAGGCTCATGAGAATACATCATTCCATAAACATATTGTTAGAAAAAAATTTCTAGGAAACAAATGAAAATAAAATAAAGCAAGTAAATACAGTAAAAAGTTTGAAGCGAGGTATCACTGTCTTTAAGGATAATTTTCGTCGCCCTTTCAGAGTACAAGACTCGGTGCAAAAGGACTGTAGCAGTTATCCTCCAGGATTCAACAGACCATTCCTTATAGTTTGCACAAACTAGTAAGGGATAGCAGGAACAACAAAAAGATTTCTCTGAAAAAATAAAACTCAATAGGAAAGGCATTAAAACAGAGAAATAGTATGCAAAGAAACTTGAGAGGAGAGTAGCAAAAGAAGCCTTGCTTAGTGTGTGTTGTAACTGAGGTAGGGAGGCTGTATTTATAGGTAGATGATGAAGTGAACGTTGCACCAAATCAGGAGAGTTTTTGAGTCTGATTTATTCAAAGGTTGAGAAAGCTTAAAAGAAAAATAGGTTAACATTAGTGGAGTTTGAGTTGATTCATTCAAAGGTTGAGAAAGCTTAAAAAAAAAAAAATTAAAGCTAAGGTATAAAAATTAACTTGGGCTTAGCCCATGTGTATACTTGTGCGCAAGAGAAAAAATTTAAATTTTTTCAAAGCTTAGCCCAATCTCGTGTGCGTGTGTGCCCACTCCTTTTTCTTCTTTGCAACAAATCCATAATGAGTTTGCATATTTAAAGCACTTACACATTTATGTACCTTAGCAATGTGGGATATTTGAACCTTATTCAATACACTATTTTCCCAACATATTTATCTTCTTTACCACCACTCCATTTATTCTTTCATCAATCGCCTACAACAACTGCCTCTAATGTAGCTGACTTTTCGGATGAAAACAACTTTGGTACAACAATTTTCAAATTGGTGAATTCTGTCACATGGAAATTCAAGTGTTTATGGTTAGAATATTTTTGTCACATAGACATCCACATGACTGTGATTTATGTCACGTAGTCATCCATATTGATGTCCACATAATATTAAGGTGGTAGATTTCTTTTAATGTTGATGACGATTGATTGATGAAATGAATAAAATTAAAATATTTTTAAAAAGTAATAAAATTAAAAACTACGTATTAGAATTCACGAATGAAAATAAAATATTATACAAAAGTCATAAATGTTTGATGCTAGTTAGAGAGAAAATCATTTCTAAAATGTGTAGTCTATTCACTAGAGTTCCGCATGTCTTAATTGTGAGCCTACGCTTTTTATAACATTACGTCTCTTCGATTAACTAATTTTCACTTAATGTCTTATTTTTGTTTGGAATTAGTCAACCAATGTGCTCATAGGCTTTTTAATTCTTGAATATTAATCTATATCATGGCATTATCAACTACAGATGGCAACAAAATATATATAGTAGAACAGTAATTATAGACAAAATGCAAGAAGCAACAGCTTTTGTTTCATTTTGGTAGATAATAGAAATGAAATCCAAATCCAAACAAGTGCCGCAGTTCAAATTTTTTTTTCATTGACAAGTTGCATTCTCAGACGGCAGATTAAGAGGGAAAAGAAAGAGAAAGACAAGCAACAGCTAGGGAGCTGTAACTGAGGTGCCGAACACTTCATTTCTTATTTTCTTGTTTTGGTTTTTGGGCAAAGCCTTGTGCTCCATTTCAAGATTGGGAACTAGCTTGGCTGTTCTTCTCGATTAAGGTTTCATGGTAGAAGAAGCCATTCACTGACATGCCCCCATCGATGTAAAAAGTCTGCCCTGTTATATAAGAGGATGCTAATAGGCACAGGAATCCCACCAAGGATGACACTTCCTCTGGCTCTCCAATGCATCCCATCGGAGTTCGACAGATGATAGTCTCTGAAAACTTTTGAATGTACTGCAAGCAAGGAGAATGACAACAATTATAAATACTACTAATTTACAACACTGAAAATATTGTATAGTTTGAGGAACAAAACTTTGCATGCTTTAATGTAACCTTTCAAATTTATATATGAACTTTTACCATAATGGTCTCAAATTGTATACTTTTTAATTATTAAAAAAATCCTAGCAATCAATATAGTCATTTCTTGTAATTTATTCTATAACTCTCTTAGGATATCCGTTTTGGTTACACTTACTCTGAATGATATGATCAGGCTGATAAACATAAACGGTAAATGTATGGGGAAAGAATATTTTTTACAAGTTCAACAAGGGGAGTTCGAATGACCAAAGGTGCAACAGAGTTGACTCTTATATTGTTCTTTGCCCACTTACATGCCAAGCATTTTGCAAGGTGGCTCATGGCTCCTGAAGACAATGGAATGAAAATCTCAATTCAGTCAAGAGTGATAAAATTACTCACCTATGTGCTTGCAATATAGGTTTAATTTGACAGGAAAATTATACACACATACACACACACACACACAGACCTGTTGTTGCTCCATATAAAGATCCACTACTTACTGATACCACACCAACAACTGAAGAGAGAAAAACGATGCTTCTCGCTACTAAAGCTTTCAAAAGAGGATATGCAAGTTGGCACAAGTTGTAAGTAGACTCAAAATTGATCCCCATGATCAATGAGAAATCTTTAGTGATGAAGTCTAGAGTCGGCTTTGAAATAAGTGTTCCCACATTGTTAATCTATAGCACACCAAGTTGGCATTATTGGAACCACAAATGTCTCATTAGCAAAACTCAGGAGTCTGGACATTATGCAGAATGAGAGTTACCAGAAAAAGAAAGAATGAGAATGGATGCTTACTTACCAGGATGTTGAGTTTTCCACCAAATTCAGAGAAGATAGTGCTTATTAGCTTCTCTCTTTGGGCTTGAGATGATACATCACAGATTGAACCAGTAACCTAGAAACCCTTTGCTTCCCAGTCAAGTAAGCATTTGTTGAGGTCAGTTTCATTTCGTGAGCACGTGTGTGTTCTCGCTCCCAATGCAACTAATTCTTCTACGATAGCGTACTTGGTTACAATATTAATTAATTTGTGATCAGTCAAATAGAAGCTCCATTTTTGCCAATATAATGATCTAATCACTGTAAAGGGGGTTCTTGTGATAGGGAGAGGAAGTATTGCAAACAAGTAAAAGGATGTGCCAGAGGCGGCAGAGAGGAAGATTGAAGCAATTCCTAAAGTATTAAGTACTGTGGTAGGTGGAAGACAATAAGAAGAGACTTAAAGAGACTTAGAGAGTACAAGATAATTAGAGAGAGAATTTAGAGAGAGAAGCTCTCAAGTTGAGAATGTGTTAGCTTGGAGGGGGAGAGAAGAGTCATTCCAAATGAATTGTGAGGCTCTATATATAGTGCTAAAAGTGACGATTACATAAGAATAAGCTTTAATGCGCTTAATGAATGACATTATTATGAAGAATATTAATGTAAGTAAACGTTACTGTAATTGGATGTAATAAGACTTGTTCTCAAGTAAGGGTAATAGAAAAGAGGTGTACAAGAATAGGTACAAGAGAAGAAGCTGTACGAGAATAGGTACAAGAGAATAAGCTGTACATGAATAAGTATACAAGAACAAGGTAAGAGGGTGAAACACTTGTACTTCAGGAAAAGGGTTAAGAGGAAGACCTTTTAACTACCTCCATATCTGAGCCACCAAGCCAAACTCTTTGGAACATCCCAAGATGAAAGTAACCCATGAACCCTGCCACTTGTTCCGAGTTGCTTTCACTGTCATCCAAGTGAAGTGGTTATTCTATTCGAAGTAGTTGTTTTACTTGTAATAATTGTTCCATAAGGAGTAGTGTTATATTTATTCTAGTTATTCTGCGTTAAGTAGCACTTCACTTGTTCTAGTTGTTCTGCGTGAAGTAGTGCTTCACTTGTTCTACTTATTCTACGTGAAGTAGCACTTCACTTGTTTTACTTATTCTGCGTGAAGTAGCACTTCACTTGTTCTGGTTGTTCTCTGTACAACATTATATTGTAACCTAATTCTTTAGAGTAACAGTATTAACCAAAATCTAGTATCTACATTTTGCCCCTTGCATAAAAATTTATTGTTAAAAATAATTCTTATGTATTAATTTAAAGTAATTTTTTTTATACTATAATGTATTGTACTGTATTATTTTGAGCAGTAATGCTTTGGGTAGTATTGTTTTAGACAATAACACTTTAGACATTAACACTTTAGGTAGTAACATATTACTATCTTGTGTATGGTGTAATACTATTTTTTTTTGTAATGTCAATATCTTTTTGTAATATTTGATTGATTATGCAATAATATTTAATGTCTTTCGTAATATTTGATTGCATTTTTTTTAATTTCAATATCTTTTGTAATATTTTATTGATTATGCAATAATATTTAATATCTTTTTCATAAAAAACCTTGATTCTATTTGTAATATTTTATTGATTATGCAATAATATTTAATATCTTTTTCATAAAAATCTTGATTCTATGTGGCTTATAAATATCAAGTTACTATAAACAATTTTCTTCATTCATATTCAAAGTAAAGCAAAATAAATTTTAGAGTAAAGTCGATTCTTTTGTGAATCTTTTCAAGTAAGTAAGTTTGTTTATTTATTTATATATATATATTTTAATTTTGTTTTCAATCAATTGACTTAATTAGTTGAATTTTTCTTACTTATTGCCCCCTACATGATTTTTTTTTAATTAAAATATGAGAAAAAAATTTATGCATGAAATATTTTAATTATAGAAGAAAATCACAAAGCAAGAATATTTATGTTACTCTAACTTTGTTTCAATCCTTTATTTACTTGGCTCGTTGCACGGTAGGTATGATTTCTGTTTGTTTTTGAATCTTACAGTTTGGAGTAATACGTTTCTTGATTTAATTTTTTTTTGAAGTATAGTTCATTGTTTTATTTTAACATATAGTGTTTAATAGGAAAGAGAAATATTAGAATAAAGAAAGTAAGAAAAGAATAAAGTGAATGGCATGTTAACTAAAGAGAGAAATACTAGAATAAAGAAATAAACTAATAGACGCATAAAAACTGGCAAAAGCTCCATGTCTTTTTTTTTTAATATAAATTGACTTTGACTTGTATCATGTTTTGGTGCAGCTTTTGCTTAAGGGTTTTTTTTTTTTTTCAATTGAAAGTTAACCTGATGTAGCCTTAGAAAAGTGAATAAAAGAAGTAAATAAATGCTGAAGCAAAAAGAGCAAACAAAGGCTGACTAACTTGTCAAAAATTTTTTTTTTTATTTGTTGGCAAAAAAAAGCTGCAAGTTGTAATAATCATTTTTTTTGTTTATATAAAGAACACGTTTTTAACTTAGAACAATTTATTGGCAGCCAAAAGCCGCCAGCTGCATATATATATATAGAGGGGGGTTTACTTTGGAGGAGTTTGTAGCGGCAAAGCTGCAAGTTGCAGTAGTTTTTTTTTATATATATAAAAAGGGAGTGTACTTTGGAGCAGTTTGTAGTAGCAAAGCTGTAGACCAAAATTTTTTTTTTTTTATAAAGAAGATGGCTTTACTTTGGAGCCGCGAGCTCTTTTAATTAGAGCTCGCGGTACATGCCGCGAGCTATTCTAATTTGAACGATTTTTTTAAAAATTTATAATAATATTTTTTTAGCTGACTCTTTTTTTTTCCTTTTGTGTTATAATTTATTATTTTATTGTAATGTATAGTTTTTGATAGAAAAAATATTAGAATAAAAGAAATGAGTAAAGGTTGAAGTGAAAGAAGCAAATAAAAGTTAGTGCATATCAACTTTTGATAAAAAGGCAAAAACTAAAATAATTAGTAAATAAATGAACAAAAGGTAGCACATGTCAAACCTTCGTTTCTCCTCTTATTTATTAGCAACACAAGCTGCGTTTCTTGTGTTTTTTTTTTTTAATGTATAGGACTTGGCTTTTGTAGGACTGTTTTTGGTTTTAGTGTTACTGTAGAACTTGCGGCATAAACTCAAGTATAGAAGAGAACTTTGGAAACAGTACTTTTGTTTTAACCTCAAGACACGCCATAGCTTTTATTTATTTTTTACTTGGTTTTGGTGCTAAAGCTTGTGGCTTGTGCGGCACCTTTGTTTTGAAGCTTTCTTTTGTCCTCGCGATTTACCGCAAGTTATTTCTATTGGAGCTCGCGGCATATACCGCGAGCTATTTCTTTTAAAGCTCGCGATTTATGCCGTAAGTTATTATTATTGTTTTATTTTTTTTATAATTTTTAATTATTATTTTATTTTTATTTAAAGTTATAATTTTTTTTAAGTTTTACTTATTTATTATATATATTTATATTGCATATATAAAAAAAATAATATCAAAATCTATAATTTTGATAAGTTTTATTTGTGATTTTTTTATACATAATAAATAAGTAAAAGTAAAAAATTATTGAGTATGTATACTTATCTCTTTTTCCATAATCATGTTTGTAGGTAACTTTTTCCATCATCCTCTATGCCTAGGACGCGTGTCCTTTCGAAGATCAATTATGGTGAGCTTGAAAGGGCTGCAACAAGGAAGAAAACCACTGCACATAAAAGTAAGAATAGTGATTCCAAATTAATTGTTCCCAAAAAAATTATAATAGAAAAGAGTGGTGAAGTTCCTCCTGTTTTTGAAAATTTGAAAGATGAAATTATTAAAGAAAGAGGAAAAGATCGTTTTTAGGAAGAGGTTCATGCTAGACAGGTTGACGAACATCCTTATGAGTCTGTTGGATATGATTGGAATCGTGTATGCTCAAAAGCACCTCCTCATAGAAGAAATGGTATTCCAGGACAATTTATTCTGAAATTCAGGTTTGAACGTGGTGAGTTTCCCCTTTTTGCTACTAAGTTAGGCTCCAATTCTCAATTTCTTCATGGTTGGGATGAATGGGTAACTAAGGTATTGAAGAATCCTTCTTATGTTAAACTTCTCTCTTCTGTTGGGATACTTGATGCTATACGTGTCACTTCTAAGCTTAATATTCGTAGAGAAAAAATGATGGATGTGTGGCGTGCTATTCTTGCAAGGTGGAGCACGTTTTCTTATACTATGATTATTACATGGGGGGAATTTACCTTCACTCTGGAAGATGTATGTGTTCTCTTGGAACTTCCTTGTATAGGAAAGGATGATTTTCACTCTATTAAGCTTTCTGAAGAAGAGGTATGTACTCGAGACTTGTTCTTCAATCTACTTAGGAGTTTGAGTAAAACTTTGAAGGTTGCAAGATTCTCCAATTGGATAGGGGTTTTTTATAAAAAGTTCAATGCTAAGGGAATTGAGATTGGTTCTCTTGAGTACCCAGGCCATAAGTATGAACTAGTAGCTTTAATAATTTTTTGGTTGGCACGACACGAACTCCCAAGGTGTCCAGATGATGGTATCTCTTCAGTAGTTGTTCATTTAGCAATAAAAATTGTTAAGGGAACACGTTTTCCTCTTGCTCCACTGTATTTAGGATCCCTATATAAGAGATTAGACTTGTTCCAACTCAAAACTGTTGAGTTAGCTGGGCGTTACAAAGTTTTGACTTATGTGGATACTTCCTTCATTCAAATGTGCTTATGGGAAAAGTTTGGTACTTGCACTCCCGTGCCTAATGCATATCCTTTTGCATATTTTACTGTGAATAACCCTTTATCCAGGAACAACTACAGAGCTTGGGCATGGCATGATCGACTCCCGAGAGGTAATGTTCTTGAAGTAATGCATGTGACAACAGAATTCAATCCCAAACCTTATGTGCGGCCCATAAATGGATTTGGTGATCCTAGAATTTATTATGATCGCCACCTTCTACAGTCTGGAAGAATGAGTTCACAATGTATTAACTTTTGTGTATGGGTTCACAGTTCCCAATTGCCATCTATGATTGAGAGTTCCAGTTTAGGTGGAGATAGAAATATTCTTTCTGTTGAGGTATATTCTCTTTTTAGAGTAGCACGTCAATTTGGGTTTGATCAACCAGCTTTGCCTGACTCTTCTTCAACTATCAGTTTTTCTTCTTGCGTTTCTTCATTCCTCATGGCAGGACTTCAACTTCGTTTAGATAAACTTAAGAGTTATACTGTCACAGCTTTTGATAGAGTTGGTACTCACACTTCTGGATGGTTTGCTTATTGGATGAATTGTGTTGAAGAATGAAGATATTTTATTATGCCTTTGACTAATTCCAGAGCTTGTCTCTACACTCCTCCTATAAGTAACTTTGATGTATCCTTACGTTTGATTTCTCTCAAAAAGAAAAGAAATGTAAATGAAGAAGAAAATGATGCTCCTCGCACTCTTACTCATCAAACAAAACATGTGCATCGAAAAGTAAGTTCATCCTTTACTTCTTCTTCTACTTCTTTTTTTTTTTAAATTCATTTCCTCATCATACTTTTTTTTTTGTAGAGAGAAACAACTACGAGAGTAGAACTTAACTCGATTGAAGAGGAAGAGACTTTTGAAGCTAAGACTGAGGAAGAATCATGTGACTCTGAACGTAGTGATGAATCTGATGATGAATTAGTTGATGTTGATAAAGCTGAAGTTGAGGGTGAGCCAACCCCTTTTGATGATTTCATTGATTTTGATGTTTTATTTCCAAATCATGTTTAGAGCTCTACCATGAACTAGGTATAAACATATTACTATGTTATTCTGATTAATGTTGTTCCCTTCCTTTTTTTTTTTAATTAAGATTGTTCTTACTCCGCAGGCTATTCGAGATGAGGTTGTTCCGACACTGAGATTATTCCTGTTGTTGAAGTTGTTGCTGAAGCTACTCCAAATGTTGAGGTTATTCATGATGTTGGAGTTGATACTGACGATGTTAGAGCTATTCCAATGACTCTTCATGTTTCTTCCTCCCTAGTCCCAGAACATAAAGATGCAAGTAGTGCTTTTGGCATTCAAGTAACACATACTGAAGAAAGTGGTAAGAATGTTGACTTCCATGGTTTTCAAGTTTCATTGGAGTATGTGGCATACTTGGAGCATGTTTTCAATATAAAGGAAAAGTTTTGGAGTACCTCCTTTGTAAAGAACGTAGACGTCATTTGCTTAATGATGGAAGTGTTGGGTAGAGCTTTAGCCATTTCCCATGCTCCACTAATGAGTACTTCACCAGAGGAATTGCAATAGATGTTACAGGATTTCGATGATGCTTGTAACTTTAGATTCAAGCTTGAGTGTCTCAGTGATTGTAGATCTAAAGCCAAGATTTTTCTCAACAAGTCTTCTTTGGAGAATGAGTTAGAAGACACTGCAGCGAAGATAGCTTTACTGAAAAAACGTGAAGTTGAAGTACAAGAATAATTAAATGTATTTGCCAATAATAACTCTTCTCTATGGAGTATGTAATTGACTAGTCTTTTGCTTTTCCTTTACTCTTTTTGAAAGCTCATTTGAGCTAGTACTTCACTATTGATATATCATATTTCTTTTTTTTTGCAATAATAATAATGTTATACGCTTGTTGCATATTTATTCACATTTCTTATATTGCATATGGCCAAAAGGGAACTCTCAACTTTATATCAAGGAGATTAACTCTAACTTGATATGAAGGAGATTAATTCAACCCTTAAAATAAGTAAGCGTAAGAGCTACGGCCAATTTGTGAGTAATAAGCTAGGGCCAAGAAATGAGTGATAAAGCTAGCGGCCAATAGCATAACATCATTACAGCCAAATTATGAGCGATAAAGCTAGCGGCTGGAATGTGAATAATAAATTATGGTCAAAGAATAAGTGATGAAGCTTGTGACCAAAAGAAGAATATCATTACAGCCAAAATATGAGCGGTAAAGCTTGCGGCTGAAGTAAGAATGATGAACTATGGTCAAAGAATAAGCGATAAAACTTGCGACTAATAGTATAATATAATTACAGCCAAAATATAAGCGATAAAGCTAGCGACTGAATATGAAATTTTTTTTAATGTCAAATTGCAATTCATAAAACGATGAAGAGTTAAAGTCATAGAAATATCATACATGAGCAGGAAGCGGGTTGTTCTGGACCCTGTTGTTCTCAATTAACAACTCTTCTACTTGCATTTTCTTATGGAATATTCCCTTCTGAAAATGATCTTTTCTTTCTCTACCTCTTCCTTAAATTGCATTCACTATTGGAGTATTCTTTCTATCGAAGCGAGTAACTCCTTTTTGTTTGAGAACCGTATTATTGGTTCTTTGTGCCATTTCCATTAAGGTAGCAAAAGTTGAAAAAGGTAAATTCTGCTAGTGTAGTCTACACTCGTCAAACATTTTTTTTTTGAATGCAAACCGTCACTAACTCCTTTTTATCATAAGACTCTTGTATATCCATCACCCTTTCTCTAAAGTGTTAGATGTATTCCATAAGGTCTTCTTTAGACTTTTGATATTCTGTTCCCAAATCAAGGAGATTAACCTTATCTTGAGTAGAGAAGAATAACTCTTCCCTAAACATCCACATCAATTATAGTTTCTCCATTTCCTTCATTTCCCTTAGTGTTTGTAATTAGAGGAATGACTTCATGAAGTGCACTCTCATTAAAGTGTACAGATTGAGCTTGAAAAATGGTGAAAGTGAAGGATACAAGTTGAGATATGGTCTCCAACATTCGTTTATTGTTGTCTTCTAACATTTGCATTCTCTCTTAAGAAGCCTCAATAATTTTCATTAGCTTTTGGATGTAGGTGGAAATAGATGCATTTTGGTTACCAGAGAAACTGTCCATCTTTTCCAATAACATAAAGTTTTTCTAGTAAGCTTTTACTTAATGCAATCACTCCTCCCTAATGGAGTCACCAAAATGTAAATGGGGTTCTTGTGATAGGGAGAGGAAGCGTTGCAAACAAGTAAAAGGATGTGCCAGAGGGGGTAGAGAGCAAAATTGAAGCAGTTCCTAAAGTATTAAGTACTGTGGTAGGTGAAAGACAATAAGAAGAGACTTAAAGAGACTTAAAGAGTATAAGATAATTAGAGAGAGAATTTAGAGAGAGAAGCTCTCAAGTTGAGAATGTGTTAGCTTGGAGGGGGAGAGAAGAGTCATTCCAAATGAATTGTGAGGCTCTATATATAATGCTAAAAGTGATGGTTACATAAGAATAGGCTTTAATGCGCTTAATGAATGACATTATTATGAAGAATATTAATGTAAGTAACCGTTACTGTAATTGGATGTAATAAGACTTGTTCTCAAGTAAGGGTAATAGAAAATAGGTGTACAAGAATAGGTACAAGAGAAGAAGCTGTACGAGAATAGGTACAAGAGAATAAGCTGTACATGAATAAGTATACAAGAATAAGGTAAGAGGGTGAAACAGTTGTACTTCAGGAAAGGGTTAAGAGGAAGACCTCTTAACTATCTCCATATCTGAGCCACCAAGCCAAACTCTTTGGAACATCCCAAGATGAAAGTAACCCATGAACCCTGTCATTTGTTTCGAGTTGCTTTCACTGTCATCCAAATGAAGTGATTATTTTATTCGAAGTAGTTGTTCTACTTGTATTAATTGTTCCATATGGAGTAGTGTTCTATTTATTCTAGTTATTCTACGTTAAGTAGCACTTCACTTGTTCTAGTTGTTCTGCGTGAAGTAGTGCTTCACTTGTTCTACTTATTCTACGTGAAGTAGCACTTCACTTGTTTTACTTATTCTGCGTGAAGTAGCACTTCACTTGTTCTAGTTGTTCTCTTTACAACATTATATTGTAACGTAATTCTTTAAAGTAACAGTATTAACCAAAATCTAGTATCTACAATCACCAAATGCAGATCATCTCATAAACGTTCCTAGTTAAAAAGTCACATCTAATTAACATGTATAAACAATGAAGCAAAGTTCTTTATATTTTGTTTGCGTTTTTCCTCCATAACTTGTCTCAAGATTTTAAAAACTTGCGCAATCCATAGGATGCTTTGTTATATTCATGAATGTGTCGTTCTGTGCATACGTAAAAAGTTTTGTCATTGAAAACAAATATATATTCAAAGGGAAGAAAATGTCAATGGCTTAACATATATGAAGAGTCTCCCAATTTCGAGTATATTATATAACATTGAAAGGTAAAGCAGCAAGAAACGAGGTGTAGCATCAAACTTGTAAAGAGCATATGGTAAAAAAGAAAGAGAGAGAGAAGAGAGAAAAATTAAGAACCTCGATTCCTTTGCTTCCACCAGTAACAAGTGCAGTCATGCCTTGAAGACTCCATCTGTTGTCCTTCCTAGAGCTATATGCTTGAGCCATTCTTACTTCTCTCTCTGATGGCTTGTAGTTGAGATATGTTAATTCCCACAAAGGCTATTGCTGACAAAAGATTCAATAGGAAATTAAAAGGGGGGGGGGGGGGGAAAGACAACATTTGAGAAGTCGTTTTCGAACAACTGTCACAATTAATGCATGGCAAAATATTTATTCTCGAGCCAATTCTAGATGAATTGTTTCTCAATCCTAGATGACAACAAGGGTTTATTGTCAACAAAGAAAATTTTATTTTAGGCATATTTTTTTAATTTTAATATTTAATAAAATCATATTTTTATTGAGTAAAATACATCTATCATATGTGATTTTTTATATACAAAAAGAATATAATTTAAAGTAAAGCAAATCCACAATCCATAAAAATATATAAAGAGAGATGCGTAGAAAGATAGAAGGCAAAGAGAGGAGAAGAAAAAAGGGTTTTCAATAAGGACTGATGACGTGAAAGGCGGCGAGAGGAGAGAAGGTAGATGTTCTTTCTTTATGTGATCATCAATTTTTAGAAAAAGACACTTTTGATGTTCAAGAAACTTTACATCTTGCTATCAAAAAGGAGAATTTATAAAACTCTTTTGAATTCACAATTTTTAAAAAATATTCTAAAATTATTTTTTTCAATAATTATTTAAATTAAAAAATAACAAAACATATCATCTCAACATCTTTCGAAGTCCACGTGATATAAATCTCAACTCAAAAAAAATCAAACAAGTATATCATTTTTTTTTTCACATGAAGAGGCTTGTATCTTTACATTGCATCGACTAATTAAGAAGGCACAATAGGTCCCGATTTGTATACATATTTTTTTACAATTTTAACAATTATAGCACAACAGACATTATGAGGCAAGAGTTATAGAGCAAGTTATATTTAAAATTTGTAGTCTATTCACTGGGATATAATTCATAGCCTTTCAGAAGATGGAAAGAGTGAATCAAATTCCAATCTCTCTTTTTTGTTAACTTAGATATTAAAATTTCTATAAATTAATATCGATAAATTAATAAACTCGAATAAATAATGTTTTTGTTCAATTTCGACTTAGGATCAATGTGGTAAATTGATAATTCACTAAATTTATAAAATAATACATTTTAAAAAAACACAAACACATAAGTTTCACTTGAAATATAAATTAATAATCTCCTAATATATCAAAATTATATATATATATATATAACTTAATTAAGAAGCCTTTGTAAAATATGACCCCAATGCTATTTGTTTTTCTTGAAATTGATGTCTCTTTGGATCTCATTTATAACTTTTCTTTATATTAAACAAACCACTCATAGAGTAACTTCTCTAGTTTCAGGAATTTTGTAATTTTGTATTGTTTGGCATCACCTTTTTCAATGTTGGTTGATAAATAGACCTCTTAATCATATTTGATATTGTTACTTGACTTATTTGCAAGTTAAACTTTTTTGACACTCACTATTGTAATTGCTTTTAGGTGCAATTTGGATTTTCTATGTTGTACTCACAAAATACTTTATGCATTTCTTTTGTCATTGTTGATTTCTTTATACTTTTAAGATGAGAAGCCATTGTGTTTAATTTTATCATTTGTGATATTGTATATTCTTTTTATAAATGTTTTTGTATGACTTAATGTTCATGAAGTATATTAATTAAGTTGACATCAAATGTGAGTTTAGGTTGTTACAAAAATGGATAGATTCATGACTTTTATTTAATACAACTAATTACACTCATAACTTGTTTTGGAAAGAAATACATAGAACAATGATATATCGTAATTCAGTAATTATGTAATATTCATATAATCACAATATACAATACATGTGTTAAGTTCTATATTTTAAAAAAATAAAAAATACTTTGATAAATTAGTTTTTTATTAATTAATGATAAATTAATAAATTATTAATTTATCGATTAAATGATATCTTAATTAATTAATAAATTTTTTTGATCCTAAAGATATTAATTTGTAGATGTTTTAGTGTATGTTCTAATTCCACAATATTGCATTGGCTAAAAAATTGTGGATTTTCGTGAGCCTACCCTTTCTAAAACATTACTTCTTTTCTATTAACTAATTTTCACTTAATGTCTTATTTCTCTTTGGATTTATTTATGCAATGTACTAATAAGCCATTTAATTATTCAATATTAATTTATATCATGACATTATCAACTACAGATGGCAACAACGCATATAGACACACACACATATTTTGTAGAAGAGTAATTATAGCCAAAATGAAAGAAGCTGTGGCTTTTGTTTCATTATGGTAGACAACAGAAAGAAAATCTAAATTCAAACAAGTGCAGCAGCTCATAATTTTTTTTATTGACCAGCTGCATACTTGGACTAGCAGATTAAGCGAAAAAAGAAAGAGAAAGACAAGCAACAACTAGGAAGCAGTAGCTACTGTGCCAAAGCCAAATGCATCATTTCGTTTTTGGGGCATTAATAAAAACAACTCTTATAGAGAAGATGTTTTCAAAAATAGTCCTCTTTATAATTTTAACTATTTTTAATCAAGTTGAACAAAACTACCTTTAATGAAGATATAAAATTACAAGCCATGATGTTACATACCATGTACAAAAATATGTTACACGCCATGTACAATAACATGTGACACGCCATGTATAAAAACATGTGACACGTCATAGTTAGGTTGTTACATGCCATGCACAAAAACATGTGACACACCATGGTTAGGTTGTTACACACTATGTACAAAAACATGTTACACGTTATGTACAAAAACATGTGACATGTCATGGTTAGGTTGTTACACGCTATGTACAAAAACATATGACACGCTATGGTTAGGTTGTTACACGTCATGTACAAAAATATGTGACACATCATGGTAGGTTGTTACACGCCATGGTTAAGTTGTTACACGTTATGTACAAAAACATGTTACACGCCATGTACAGATACATGTAACACATCATAGTTAAGTTGCTACATGCTATGGTTATGTTGTTACACGCCATGTACAAAAACATATAACACGCCATGGTTAGGTTGTTACATGTCATATACAAAAATATGTTACATGTCATGTACAAAAACATGTGACACGTTATGTTTAGGTTGTTACACATTATAGTTAGGTTACTACACGTCATGTACAAAAACATGTGACATGCCATGGTTAGGTTGTTACATGTCATGTACAAAAACATGTGACACACCATGGTTAGGTTGTTACACACCATATTGAAGAAAAAATATTATTGTTACACGCCATGTTGAAAAAATATTGTTGTTATACGCCATATTCAAATACATTTTGTGACACTTTAATGCCTAAAATGTTGTTGTTACTTACGAACCAAAATTTCAAATCTTCTCAACTCTCTTCATTTTTTTTTGACAATTTGGCATCGATTAAAGTATTTCTAATATGTTTTCATAAATCAAAACACAAATTTTCTTATCTAAAACACCTATTTCGACTAAAAATCGAAAAAAAATTTTCTTTGAAAACATAAGTTTATAAATTTCAAAATTTTGAGTTTATCGATGTCTAGGTTCCGAATTGATACAATTAAAAGCTATTTCAAACATCTGTGATTATTTCTACCATTTTAGTTTAATCCAAAATACCTAAAAATCAAAATTTTCAAATAGTCACCCACCCAAGCACATCAAAACCATCGCTTGGTGTCTTGAAAACGCAGGAAAGAAAAATCTAAAAACGTGAGAGAAAGAAATCGGGAGCATAACAGATGAATGCCGAAGAGAGAAATCGATAAAAATAGAGAGAGTGGGATGGCGATGAGAGAAATCGGAAGCATAAATGGGGAGAAATTGTGATGAATGATTTAATTTATTTGAAATAGATTCAATGGTATTTTTGTCAAGTTATGGCTAAATATGGTTAAAAACAATTAAATTTATTTTGATGGTTATTTTTGAAATGTAAGTTATTCTTCATAATTTCCTCTTCTTATTTTTTCTTGCTTGTTTCTTGGGGAAAGCCTTATGTGCTCTTTCAAGATAGGGAATTAGCCTAGCTGTTCTTCCCGAGCAAGGTCTCAGGGTAGAAGAAGGCATTTACTGACATGCCCCCATCGATGCAAAAAGTCTACCCTGTTATATAAAAGGATGTTGGTAGACACAAGAATCCCATCAAGGATGACACTTCCTCTGGCTATCCAATGCGTCCCATTGGATAGATTCATGACTTTTATTTAATAAAACTAATTACACTCATAACTTGTTTTGGAAAGAAATACATAGAATAATGATATATCGTAATTTAGTAATTATGTAATATTCATATAATCACAAAATATAATACATGTATTAAGTTTTATATTTTAAAAAAATTAAAAAATACTTTAATAAATTATTTTTTATTAATTAATCATAAATTAATAAATTATTAATTTATCGATTGAATGACATTTTAATTAATTAATAAATTTTTATGATCCTAAAGATATTAATTTATAGACGTTTTAGTGTATGTTCTAATTCCACAATATGCCATTGGCTAAAAAATTATGGATTTTTGTGAGCCTACCCTTTCTAAAACATTACTTCTCTTCTATTAACTAATTTTCACTTAATGTCTTCTCTCTTTGGATTTATTTATGCAATGTACTAATAGGCCTTTTAATTATTGAATATTAATTTATATCATGACATTATCAATTACAGATGGCAACAATACATACACACACACACACACATATATATATATATATATATATATATATATATATATATATATTGTAGAAGAATAATTATAGCCAAAATAAAAGAAGCAACAGCTTTTGTTTCATTATGGTAGACAACAGAAAGAAAATCCAAATTCAAACAAGTGCAACAGTTCAGAATTTTTTTTTATTGACCAGCTGCATACTCGAACTGGCAGATTAAGAGGAAAAAGAGAGACAAAGAGAAGCAACAACTAGGAAGCAGTAGCTGCGGTGCCAAAGCCAAATGCATCATTTCTTATTTTTCTTGTTTTGTTTCTTGGGCAAAGCCTTATGCACCATTTCAAGATAGGGAATTAGCTTGGCTGCTCATCCCGAGCAGGGTCTCATGGTAGAAGAAGGCATTCACTGACATGCCCCCATCGATGCAAAAAGTCTGCCCTGTTATATAAGAGGATGCTGGTAGACACAGGAATCCCACCAAGGATGACACTTCCTCTGGCTCTCCAATGCGTCCCATTGGAGTTCGAGAGATGATATTCTCTGAAAACTTTTGAATGTACTGCAAGCAAGGAGGACAACAAGTATAGATACTGCTAATTAACAACACTTAAAACGTAATACAGTTTGAGGAACAAAAACTTGCATGCTGTAGTGTAGCCTTTCCAGCATTTATGAGTTCTTGCCATATACTTTTTAATAATATGAAAATCCTAGCAACCAATATACTTATTTGTTGTGATTTACTTCATAATTCTCCTTGGATATCCTTTTTGATTACTCTGAATGATATGATCATGCTGATAAACTTAAGGACTACAAGCATGGGAGGAAAAATATATATATTTTACATCTTCAGTAAGGGGAGTTCGGATGAACCAAGGTGCAACAGAGTTGACCCTTATGTTGTCCTTTGCCCACTCACATGCCAAGTATTTTGCAAGGTGGTTCATGGCTACTGCAAATAATGGAATGGCAACCTAAATTCTCAATCTTGAACGATTACTCAACTATATGCTTGCAATAGAGGTTTTATTTTCCAGGGAAAAAATATATATATATGTATATGTACACACACATACCTTTTGTTACTCCATATAAAGATCCAAAACTTACTGATACCACACCAGCAATCGAAGAGAGAAAAACAATGCTTCCTGCCCCTGAAGCTTTCAAAAGAGGATAGGCAAGTTGGCACAAGTTGTAAGCAGACTCAAAATTGGTCCCCATCATAAATGAGAAATCTTCAGTGGTGATGTCTGGAGTCGGCTTTAAAATAGCTGTCCCCACATTGTTAATCTATAGCCACACCAATTTGGCATTTATATTGATATTTGAGGATACTAGTTTGGCATTGTTGCAATCACAAATGTCGTCTCATTAGCAAAACTCAGGAGTCGAGACACTATGCAGAATGAGAGTTTGATGAACTTCCAAAAAATAAAGTGAAGGAAAATGAAGGAGAGTAAAGAGAATGCTTAAGAGCAGCAAAGTGAAGAAAAAATAGAACAACTTCTTCATTCATATCAGTTTGCTACTTAAAGCTTAAGTACAGGGAATAAAAAGAGAACCATAAGACATGAAATTAGAAACTGAAAACTACCCACTAAGTAAACTCAATAGATAACTGATCCATAATTCTAAGTGGTAGACTAACATGTGCCAAGTAGGATAACCAACAATAACTGACTGCAACATAAAAAATAATACTAAACTTAAATGAGTCTTATGCACCAGCATGTAGTATCTGCTGGCTGCTCAGACAAACACTAGCAACAATTAAAGAGATGCATTCCAACTTCAACAGAGTTACCAGAAAAAGAAAAGAATCAGAATGGATGTTTACTTACCAGGATGTTGAGTTTTCCTCCAAATTCAGAGGAGACAGTGTTTATTAGCTTCTCTCTTTGGGCCTGCGATGATACATCACAGACTGAACCAGTAACCTGGAAACCCTTCGCTGCCCAGTCAAGTAAGCATTTGTTGAGGTCCGTTTCAGTCCGGGAGCATGTGTGTATTCTTGCTCTCAGTCCAGCTAATTCCTCTATGATAGCATGCCTGGTTGCAGTATTAATTTGTGATGAGTAAAATATTAGCTCCGTCTTGGCATAATCCAAGGAAAAGTAAATTAATGTCTTCACATCAGCATGTTAATTGTAATATAAGCCTTTAACAATTTCCCCTAGAATCCAATAAATGAAATCAAAATCGTCTTGGTGAACCGACCATCACAGTCACTTTTAGCAACACAAAAATCTAATTCCTGTTTTTCCTTGATTTACAAAATCTTTTATCGAATATAATGATCTAATCACCAAAACAGATCACTTCATCACTTCATACCAAGCGCCCCTAGTTAAAAAGTCGCATCTAATTAAAATGTATAAACAACAAAGCACAAGTTTTTATTTATTGTTTTTGTTTTTGTTCCAGAACCTGTCTCAGGATTTTATTAACTTACTCAATCCACATAATGCTTTATCGCATTCAGAACTGTATAGTTCTGGGTATACATAAAAGGTTTTGTCATTGTCAATAAACATATAACTAATTCTTAAGTTGTTGTACCTAAGTGAATAGTCAATGAGGGAAGTAAAGGAGAAGACAATGTCAATGGCCTGATATATATGAACCGTCCCCCAATTTCGAGTATATTATATATTGAAAGGTAAAGCAGCAAGAAACGAGGTGTAGTATCAAATTAACAAAAGCAGAAGGTAAAAAGAAAGAGAGGGAGAAGAGAGAAAGAGAACCCGATTCCTTTGGTTCCACCAGTAACAAGTGCAGTCATGCCTTGAAGACTCCATCTGTTGTCCTTCCTAGAGTTATCTGATTGAGCCATTCTTACTTCCATCTGTTGTCCTTCCTAGAGTTATCTGCTTAAGCCATTCTTACTTCTCTCTCTCTCGGCTTGTAGTTGAGATATATTAAGTATATATAGACAGTTTCTTCCCACGTAGGTCATTGCTGACAAAAGATTCAATAGGAAATTAAATGGGGAAAGGACAGCAGTTGAGTAGTTGTTTCCATAATGTGGTCACAATGAGTGGCAATTTTAAACAAATAATATATTAATGAAAAATTGGATAGATTCTAATAGTACTTGCTATTTTAATTCAAAAAACGTGTTTAGTAAGTTAAAAGAAGATTTACGAGCTTGCCCTGTGAAATGAGTGTGGAATCATTTTTCAAGGTACCATTCAGATTTGGTTGCTCGTTTCAACAAAGCCCAAAATATGCAAATACGGTTTATAGAGGATCAAAGTTACATACATGCTGGGTTTCTTTGTTTAGGCATAAAAACAAAGTTCAGGCATATGAATGGGCTTGAACTAGCCTTCTCAGGCTCTGGCCTTGGCCGACCCATGACACGTCTAGTTGAAAGGAGTCTTATTGTAAGAGTCTTATACATGGCAAATTGCGAAGTGGGGTGGGTGGTGTTCAATTTCTTTTCAAGCTATGTTTGATGGGAAGAAGAGGCCGTTCAGTGTGATCCCTCCATCGACGTAAATAATCTGCCCTGTTATATAAGAAGCTGCAGGCAGGCAGAGAAATGCCACCAATGACGAGACTTCCTTTGGCTCTCCGGCGCGTCCCATCGGAATCTTAGTGATGAAAGCCTCAAGTGCTTTTTCATCATGAAAAACCTACGAAGGAGAACGGAAAACAATCGTAATCAGCTCTTTCAAAATTGGAGAATGTGGAGTAAAGTATGCTTTGACGAAGCTTTCCCAGTTTTCTAGCAAGGACAATGTAGCATTTGGTCTGCTAATGTTAGGTTGGCCTGTTGCCTCTTCTGCTAAATAGCATTTTTCTAAGTTCTTGTCATGGTGCTAAAGTGATCCCACATGTTCATCTTTTCTCCAACAAAATCACTTTTATTTTTATATTGGACGATATTCGTGCTGGCTAAGTCCTATTATGATCATGCTGAATGATGATAAGCCTAGGGAAAGCTATTTACAGGTTCAGCAAGGGGAGTTCTGATCAGTGAAGGTGCAACAGCGTTGACCCTAATATTATCTCCCGCCCACTCACATGCAAGGTGTTTTGCAAGCTGGTTCATGGCCCCTGAAACAGATACATGATATTCAGGGAAATGGCAAAAAATTTAAGGTCAAACCTTCAATTTCGAAATGAATTTGTGCATATATACTTGCAGTAGAGGTAGTATATCAGGCAAGAGAGTTACCTTTGGTTGCTCCATATGTAGGCAAAGTTCTTACTGGTGTTAGGCCAGCAATTGAAGAGAGAAGCACAATGCTTCCTGCCCCTGAAGCTTTCAGAAGAGGATGTGCAAGTAGGCTCAAGTTATGAGCTGATTCAAAATTGGTACCCATGAGAAATGAAACTTCTTCAGCCGTTTCCTCTGAAATCGGCTTTGCAACAATGGTTCCCACATTGTTTATCTGCAGTCGCACCAAACATCAGAACCACGAATTTCACAAAAACTCAAGAAATTATGACACCCAGTAATTTTGGAAGGAAGTAGGAAAGCAGATGATGATAATCACCAGGATGTCAAGTTTCCCGTTGAATACAGAGGAGGCAGTGTTAATTAGCTTTTCCCCTTGGGCCTTAGACGAAACATCACAGGCTGAACCAGTAACTTGGAAGCCCTTTGCTTGCCATTCAAGTAAGCACTTGTTGAGCTCGGTTTCGGTTCGGGAGCATGTATGAATTCTTGCTCCTAGTCCCGCTAGTTCCTCTACGATAGCATGCCTGATTGCAGTACTTGGTGTCAGTCAAACAGCAGGTAAAGGAGCAAAACAGTCCCCAATATCAAGAATAAAGCAGCAACAAAGGGCTGTGGTCTTTGAATATATAAAAAATGTTATATATTTTCATGTAAAAAAGTCCAAGAATCAAAAGAGAGAGAGAGGGGGAAGAGAGAAAAAGAACCCGATTCCTTTGGTTCCACCAGTAACAAGGGCAGTCATGCCATGCAGACTCCATCTGTTATCCTTGCTAGAGCTATCTGCTTCAGCCATTCTTACTTCTCTGTCTGCCTCTTCCTTTGTCTGCTTGCAGTTGAGATATATTATGTGTGGCACATAGTTGCCTTCCCACATTCGCCATTGGTACAAAAGATTCCATAGGAAATTAAATGGGGGAAAAGGACAGCAGTTAAGTAGTTTTGGTTCCACACGGCAGTCACAATGTATGGACAAAGGCTATAGTCAATAAAGAATAAGATGCCGTTGTCCATATCCCATTGTGCTTGGTAATACCAATAGCCATTTAACCTTGCTTTTAATTAGCTCTCCTTCATAATTATTTAGGTGCATAAGGCATTACTAATTACTCAACAATTAGGGAGGTAGTTGATTTTCTTTTTCATCCATGTTTAAGGAGTAATAACAGAATAATTAACCAACCATTGGTCAAGTTTTTATTGTTTAGATAAATGTTTGACAAAAATCATATGAAAAATTATCACCTAGGAAAGTGTTTGCTCCAATCACTGAATTTATAATTATACTACCTGTAGGGATGAGCAAACCAAATCAGATTAATTATCCACTCAAATCAAATACAATTTTGGTAAAATGGTTTGGTCTAATTAATTCATTGGGTCAATTGATCTAAAATGTTTAGTCTAATTAGTTTTTTGGTCAGTTCTTGGATTTAAAATTTTTGAACCAATCCACTCAAAAAATACGCTAATTATATATATATATATATATTAATATATAAAATATATTTTTATATATATTAAGAAAATGGATAATAAACTTAATTAATAATGTCACGATCCAAATCGGGGAGCTGTCATTGATGCACGAGCCCAGCAGGCAAAACCCACGAGATCTTAGCAAGCGTACAAAATTTTGGATCAAATTAGAACATATAACACGTAGCCAAGGGTTTTCCACAATTGTATATTCATAATATAATTTAAATTCAAATACATGTCAATTACCCCTTGGTGTCATGGGCCAAAATTTAAGCTTAACCTCGTGCGACCTTGAATTCTGAAAATAAAACTTAAGTAAGCTTATAAATCATGAATCCATATTCTCAACCCAAAAGACATGCCTAATAGGTGGTGGAAGATCCATGTTTATATATTCAAGACCCACCTCATCTCTTATTGATGTGAGATCCGTGATATTTTACCTCACCTAATTGTGTAATACTTTTGTTGCCTTCCCATTTTCGCCATTGGTACAAAAGATTCCATAGGAAATTAAATGGGGGAAAAGGACAGCACTTAAGTAGTTTTGGTTCCACACGGCAGTCACAATGTATGGACAAAGGCTATAGTCAATAAAGAATTAGATGCAATTGTCCACATCCCATTGTGCTTGGTAATACCAATAGCCATTAGACCTTGCTTTTAATTAGCTCTCCTTCATAATTATTTAGGTGCATAAGGCATTACTAATTACTCAACAATTAGGGAGGTAGTTGATTTTCTTTTTCATCCATGTTTAAGGAGTAATAACAGAATAATTAACCAACCATTGGTCAAGTTTGTATTGTTTAGATAAATGTTTGACAAAAATCATATGAAAAATTATCACCTTGGAAAGTGTTTGCTCCAATCACTGAATTTATAATTATACTACCTGTAGGGATGAGCAAACCAAACCAGATTAATTATCCACTCAAATCAAATACAATTTTGGTAAAATGGTTTGGTCTAATTAATTCATTGGGTCAATTGATCTAAAATGTTTAGTCTAATTAGTTTTTTGGTCAGTTCTTGGATTTAAAATTTTTGAACCAATCCACTCAAAAAATACGCTAATTATATATATATTAATATATAAAATATATTTTTATATATATTAAGAAAATGGATAATAAACTTAATTAATAATGTCACGATCCAAATCGGGGAGCTGTCATTGATGCATGAGCCCAGCAGGCAAAACCCACGAGATCTTAGCAAGCGTACAAAATTTTGGATCAAATTAGAACATATAACACATAGCCAAGGGTTTTCCACAATTGTATATTCATAATATAATTTAAATTCAAATACATGTCAATTACCCCTTGGTGTCATGGGCAAGAATTTAAGCTTAACCTCGTGCGACCTTGAATTCTGAAAATAAAACTTAAGTAAGCTTATAAATCATGAATCCATATTCTCAACCCAAAAGACATGCCTAATAGATGGTGGAAGATCCATGTTTATATATTCAAGACTCACCTCATCTCTTATTGATGTGAGATCCGTGATATTTTACCCCACCTAATTGTGTAATACTTTTGTTGCCTTCCCATTTTCGCCATTGGTACAAAAGATTCCATAGGAAATTAAATGGGGGAAAAGGACAGCACTTAAGTAGTTTTGGTTCCACACGGCAGTCACAATGTATGGACAAAGGCTATAGTCAATAAAGAATAAGATGCAGTTGTCCACATCCCATTGTGCTTGGTAATACCAATAGCCATTAGACCTTGCTTTTAATTAGCTCTCCTTCATAATTATTTAGGTGCATAAGGCATTACTAATTACTCAACAATTAGGGAGGTAGTTGATTTTTTTTTCATCCATGTTTAAGGAGTAATAACAGAATAATTAACCAACCATTGGTCAAGTTTTTATTGTTTAGATAAATGTTTGACAAAAATCATATGAAAAATTATCACCTAGGAAAGTTTTTACTCCAATCACTGAATTTATAATTATACTACTTGTAGGGATGAGCAAACCAAGTCAGATCAATTATCCATTCAAATAAAATGCGATTTAGGTAAAATGGTTTGGTCTAATTGATCCATTGGGTCAATTGATCCAAAATGTTTGATCTAATTAGTTTTTTGGTCAGTTCTTGGATTTAAAATTTTTGAATCAATCCACTCAAAAAATCACACTAATTATATATATATATATATATATATATATTAATATATAAAATATTTTTTATATGTATTAAGAAAATGGATAATAAACTTAATTAATAATGTCATGATCCAAATTAGGGAATTGTGATTGGCGCATGAGCCCAGCAGGCAAAACCCATGAGATCTGAGCAAGCGTAAAAAACTTTGGATCAAATTAGAACATATAACACATAGCCAAGGGTTTTCCACAATAGTATATGCATAATATAATTTAAATTCAAATACATGTCAATTACCCCTTGGTGTCATGGGCCAAAATTTAAGCTCAACCTCGTGTGACCTTAAACTCTGAAAATAGAACTTAAGTAAGTCTATAAATCATGAGTCCTTATTCCTAACCCAAAAGACATTCCTGATAGGTGGTGTAAGATCCATATTTATATATCCAAGACCCATCTCATCTCTTATTGATGTGAGATTCGTGACATTTTACCCCACCTAATTGTGTAATGCTTTTGTTGCACTGGCTCTTTACCTGTAGAGGAGAGGGACTTTTACGCTAGTTCGGGTCTACCTTGATCCTTGTATCTCTCATGGGAGCCCACATTAATGAATATCTGAGTTTGCTTTGATACCACTTGTCACAAGCCGAAACTTAAGCCCAACTTTTTTACCCGTAGAGGAGAAGGACTCTTACAATAGTTTGGGTCTACCTTGATCCTTGTATCTCTCATGGGGCCCTACATTAGTGAATATCTGAGTTTACTTTGATACCAATTGTCACAAGCTGAAACTTAAGCCCAACCCCATACGGTTTTAAACTTTTAAAATAAAGCTTAAGTATATACTTTAAAGCATTTGTTTTGGCATATAGAAGGGGCAAAAGCATAATTTCAAATGGGGTAAAGGAAAAAGAAGGGCTTTATCTCCACTAGAGGCTCATGAGAATACATCATTCCATAAACATATTGTTAGAAAAAAATTTCTAGGAAACAAATGAAAATAAAATAAAGCAAGTAAATACAGTAAAAAGTTTGAAGCGAGGTATCACTGTCTTTAAGGATAATTTTCGTCGCCCTTTCAGAGTACAAGACTCGGTGCAAAAGGACTGTAGCAGTTATCCTCCAGGATTCAACAGACCATTCCTTATAGTTTGCACAAACTAGTAAGGGATAGCAGGAACAACAAAAAGATTTCTCTGAAAAAATAAAACTCAATAGGAAAGGCATTAAAACAGAGAAATAGTATGCAAAGAAACTTGAGAGGAGAGTAGCAAAAGAAGCCTTGCTTAGTGTGTGTTGTAACTGAGGTAGGGAGGCTGTATTTATAGGTAGATGATGAAGTGAACGTTGCACCAAATCAGGAGAGTTTTTGAGTCTGATTTATTCAAAGGTTGAGAAAGCTTAAAAGAAAAATAGGTTAACATTAGTGGAGTTTGAGTTGATTCATTCAAAGGTTGAGAAAGCTTAAAAAAAAAAAAATTAAAGCTAAGGTATAAAAATTAACTTGGGCTTAGCCCATGTGTATACTTGTGCGCAAGAGAAAAAATTTAAATTTTTTCAAAGCTTAGCCCAATCTCGTGTGCGTGTGTGCCCACTCCTTTTTCTTCTTTGCAACAAATCCATAATGAGTTTGCATATTTAAAGCACTTACACATTTATGTACCTTAGCAATGTGGGATATTTGAACCTTATTCAATACACTATTTTCCCAACATATTTATCTTCTTTACCACCACTCCATTTATTCTTTCATCAATCGCCTACAACAACTGCCTCTAATGTAGCTGACTTTTCGGATGAAAACAACTTTGGTACAACAATTTTCAAATTGGTGAATTCTGTCACATGGAAATTCAAGTGTTTATGGTTAGAATATTTTTGTCACATAGACATCCACATGACTGTGATTTATGTCACGTAGTCATCCATATTGATGTCCACATAATATTAAGGTGGTAGATTTCTTTTAATGTTGATGACGATTGATTGATGAAATGAATAAAATTAAAATATTTTTAAAAAGTAATAAAATTAAAAACTACGTATTAGAATTCACGAATGAAAATAAAATATTATACAAAAGTCATAAATGTTTGATGCTAGTTAGAGAGAAAATCATTTCTAAAATGTGTAGTCTATTCACTAGAGTTCCGCATGTCTTAATTGTGAGCCTACGCTTTTTATAACATTACGTCTCTTCGATTAACTAATTTTCACTTAATGTCTTATTTTTGTTTGGAATTAGTCAACCAATGTGCTCATAGGCTTTTTAATTCTTGAATATTAATCTATATCATGGCATTATCAACTACAGATGGCAACAAAATATATATAGTAGAACAGTAATTATAGACAAAATGCAAGAAGCAACAGCTTTTGTTTCATTTTGGTAGATAATAGAAATGAAATCCAAATCCAAACAAGTGCCGCAGTTCAAATTTTTTTTTCATTGACAAGTTGCATTCTCAGACGGCAGATTAAGAGGGAAAAGAAAGAGAAAGACAAGCAACAGCTAGGGAGCTGTAACTGAGGTGCCGAACACTTCATTTCTTATTTTCTTGTTTTGGTTTTTGGGCAAAGCCTTGTGCTCCATTTCAAGATTGGGAACTAGCTTGGCTGTTCTTCTCGATTAAGGTTTCATGGTAGAAGAAGCCATTCACTGACATGCCCCCATCGATGTAAAAAGTCTGCCCTGTTATATAAGAGGATGCTAATAGGCACAGGAATCCCACCAAGGATGACACTTCCTCTGGCTCTCCAATGCATCCCATCGGAGTTCGACAGATGATAGTCTCTGAAAACTTTTGAATGTACTGCAAGCAAGGAGAATGACAACAATTATAAATACTACTAATTTACAACACTGAAAATATTGTATAGTTTGAGGAACAAAACTTTGCATGCTTTAATGTAACCTTTCAAATTTATATATGAACTTTTACCATAATGGTCTCAAATTGTATACTTTTTAATTATTAAAAAAATCCTAGCAATCAATATAGTCATTTCTTGTAATTTATTCTATAACTCTCTTAGGATATCCGTTTTGGTTACACTTACTCTGAATGATATGATCAGGCTGATAAACATAAACGGTAAATGTATGGGGAAAGAATATTTTTTACAAGTTCAACAAGGGGAGTTCGAATGACCAAAGGTGCAACAGAGTTGACTCTTATATTGTTCTTTGCCCACTTACATGCCAAGCATTTTGCAAGGTGGCTCATGGCTCCTGAAGACAATGGAATGAAAATCTCAATTCAGTCAAGAGTGATAAAATTACTCACCTATGTGCTTGCAATATAGGTTTAATTTGACAGGAAAATTATACACACATACACACACACACACACAGACCTGTTGTTGCTCCATATAAAGATCCACTACTTACTGATACCACACCAACAACTGAAGAGAGAAAAACGATGCTTCTCGCTACTAAAGCTTTCAAAAGAGGATATGCAAGTTGGCACAAGTTGTAAGTAGACTCAAAATTGATCCCCATGATCAATGAGAAATCTTTAGTGATGAAGTCTAGAGTCGGCTTTGAAATAAGTGTTCCCACATTGTTAATCTATAGCACACCAAGTTGGCATTATTGGAACCACAAATGTCTCATTAGCAAAACTCAGGAGTCTGGACATTATGCAGAATGAGAGTTACCAGAAAAAGAAAGAATGAGAATGGATGCTTACTTACCAGGATGTTGAGTTTTCCACCAAATTCAGAGAAGATAGTGCTTATTAGCTTCTCTCTTTGGGCTTGAGATGATACATCACAGATTGAACCAGTAACCTAGAAACCCTTTGCTTCCCAGTCAAGTAAGCATTTGTTGAGGTCAGTTTCATTTCGTGAGCACGTGTGTGTTCTCGCTCCCAATGCAACTAATTCTTCTACGATAGCGTACTTGGTTACAATATTAATTAATTTGTGATCAGTCAAATAGAAGCTCCATTTTTGCCAATATAATGATCTAATCACTGTAAAGGGGGTTCTTGTGATAGGGAGAGGAAGTATTGCAAACAAGTAAAAGGATGTGCCAGAGGCGGCAGAGAGGAAGATTGAAGCAATTCCTAAAGTATTAAGTACTGTGGTAGGTGGAAGACAATAAGAAGAGACTTAAAGAGACTTAGAGAGTACAAGATAATTAGAGAGAGAATTTAGAGAGAGAAGCTCTCAAGTTGAGAATGTGTTAGCTTGGAGGGGGAGAGAAGAGTCATTCCAAATGAATTGTGAGGCTCTATATATAGTGCTAAAAGTGACGATTACATAAGAATAGGCTTTAATGCGCTTAATGAATGACATTATTATGAAGAATATTAATGTAAGTAAACGTTACTGTAATTGGATGTAATAAGACTTGTTCTCAAGTAAGGGTAATAGAAAAGAGGTGTACAAGAATAGGTACAAGAGAAGAAGCTGTACGAGAATAGGTACAAGAGAATAAGCTGTACATGAATAAGTATACAAGAACAAGGTAAGAGGGTGAAACACTTGTACTTCAGGAAAAGGGTTAAGAGGAAGACCTTTTAACTACCTCCATATCTGAGCCACCAAGCCAAACTCTTTGGAACATCCCAAGATGAAAGTAACCCATGAACCCTGCCACTTGTTCCGAGTTGCTTTCACTGTCATCCAAGTGAAGTGGTTATTCTATTCGAAGTAGTTGTTTTACTTGTAATAATTGTTCCATAAGGAGTAGTGTTCTATTTATTCTAGTTATTCTGCGTTAAGTAGCACTTCACTTGTTCTAGTTGTTCTGCGTGAAGTAGTGCTTCACTTGTTCTACTTATTCTACGTGAAGTAGCACTTCACTTGTTTTACTTATTCTGCGTGAAGTAGCACTTCACTTGTTCTGGTTGTTCTCTGTACAACATTATATTGTAACCTAATTCTTTAGAGTAACAGTATTAACCAAAATCTAGTATCTACATTTTGCCCCTTGCATAAAAATTTATTGTTAAAAATAATTCTTATGTATTAATTTAAAGTAATTTTTTTTATACTATAATGTATTGTACTGTATTATTTTGAGCAGTAATGCTTTGGGTAGTATTGTTTTAGACAATAACACTTTAGACATTAACACTTTAGGTAGTAACATATTACTATCTTGTGTATGGTGTAATACTATTTTTTTTTGTAATGTCAATATCTTTTTGTAATATTTGATTGATTATGCAATAATATTTAATGTCTTTCGTAATATTTGATTGCATTTTTTTTAATTTCAATATCTTTTGTAATATTTTATTGATTATGCAATAATATTTAATATCTTTTTCATAAAAAACCTTGATTCTATTTGTAATATTTTATTGATTATGCAATAATATTTAATATCTTTTTCATAAAAATCTTGATTCTATGTGGCTTATAAATATCAAGTTACTATAAACAATTTTCTTCATTCATATTCAAAGTAAAGCAAAATAAATTTTAGAGTAAAGTCGATTCTTTTGTGAATCTTTTCAAGTAAGTAAGTTTGTTTATTTATTTATATATATATATTTTAATTTTGTTTTCAATCAATTGACTTAATTAGTTGAATTTTTCTTACTTATTGCCCCCTACATGATTTTTTTTTAATTAAAATATGAGAAAAAAATTTATGCATGAAATATTTTAATTATAGAAGAAAATCACAAAGCAAGAATATTTATGTTACTCTAACTTTGTTTCAATCCTTTATTTACTTGGCTCGTTGCACGGTAGGTATGATTTCTGTTTGTTTTTGAATCTTACAGTTTGGAGTAATACGTTTCTTGATTTAATTTTTTTTTGAAGTATAGTTCATTGTTTTATTTTAACATATAGTGTTTAATAGGAAAGAGAAATATTAGAATAAAGAAAGTAAGAAAAGAATAAAGTGAATGGCATGTTAACTAAAGAGAGAAATACTAGAATAAAGAAATAAACTAATAGACGCATAAAAACTGGCAAAAGCTCCATGTCTTTTTTTTTTAATATAAATTGACTTTGACTTGTATCATGTTTTGGTGCAGCTTTTGCTTAAGGGTTTTTTTTTTTTTCAATTGAAAGTTAACCTGATGTAGCCTTAGAAAAGTGAATAAAAGAAGTAAATAAATGCTGAAGCAAAAAGAGCAAACAAAGGCTGACTAACTTGTCAAAATTTTTTTTTTTTATTTGTTGGCAAAAAAAAGCTGCAAGTTGTAATAATCATTTTTTTTGTTTATATAAAGAACACGTTTTTAACTTAGAACAATTTATTGGCAGCCAAAAGCCGCCAGCTGCATATATATATATATAGAGGGGGGTTTACTTTGGAGGAGTTTGTAGCGGCAAAGCTGCAAGTTGCAGTAGTTTTTTTTTATATATATAAAAAGGGAGTGTACTTTGGAGCAGTTTGTAGTAGCAAAGCTGTAGACCAAAATTTTTTTTTTTTTATAAAGAAGATGGCTTTACTTTGGAGCCGCGAGCTCTTTTAATTAGAGCTCGCGGTACATGCCGCGAGCTATTCTAATTTGAACGATTTTTTTAAAAATTTATAATAATATTTTTTTAGCTGACTCTTTTTTTTTCCTTTTGTGTTATAATTTATTATTTTATTGTAATGTATAGTTTTTGATAGAAAAAATATTAGAATAAAAGAAATGAGTAAAGGTTGAAGTGAAAGAAGCAAATAAAAGTTAGTGCATATCAACTTTTGATAAAAAGGCAAAAACTAAAATAATTAATAAATAAATGAACAAAAGGTAGCACATGTCAAACCTTCGTTTCTCCTCTTATTTATTAGCAACACAAGCTGCGTTTCTTGTGTTTTTTTTTTTTAATGTATAGGACTTGGCTTTTGTAGGACTGTTTTTGGTTTTAGTGTTACTGTAGAACTTGCGGCATAAACTCAAGTATAGAAGAGAACTTTGGAAACAGTACTTTTGTTTTAACCTCAAGACACGCCATAGCTTTTATTTATTTTTTACTTGGTTTTGGTGCTAAAGCTTGTGGCTTGTGCGGCACCTTTGTTTTGAAGCTTTCTTTTGTCCTCGCGATTTACCGCAAGTTATTTCTATTGGAGCTCGCGGCATATACCGCGAGCTATTTCTTTTAAAGCTCGCGATTTATGCCGTAAGTTATTATTATTGTTTTATTTTTTTTATAATTTTTAATTATTATTTTATTTTTATTTAAAGTTATAATTTTTTTTAAGTTTTACTTATTTATTATATATATTTATATTGCATATATAAAAATAATAATATCAAAATCTATAATTTTGATAAGTTTTATTTGTGATTTTTTTATACATAATAAATAAGTAAAAGTAAAAAATTATTGAGTATGTATACTTATCTCTTTTTCCATAATCATGTTTGTAGGTAACTTTTTCCATCATCCTCTATGCCTAGGACGCGTGTCCTTTCGAAGATCAATTATGGTGAGCTTGAAAGGGCTGCAACAAGGAAGAAAACCACTGCACATAAAAGTAAGAATAGTGATTCCAAATTAATTGTTCCCAAAAAAATTATAATAGAAAAGAGTGGTGAAGTTCCTCCTGTTTTTGAAAATTTGAAAGATGAAATTATTAAAGAAAGAGGAGAAGATCGTTTTTAGGAAGAGGTTCATGCTAGACAGGTTGACGAACATCCTTATGAGTCTGTTGGATATGATTGGAATCGTGTATGCTCAAAAGCACCTCCTCATAGAAGAAATGGTATTCCAGGACAATTTATTCTGAAATTCAGGTTTGAACGTGGTGAGTTTCCCCTTTTTGCTACTAAGTTAGGCTCCAATTCTCAATTTCTTCATGGTTGGGATGAATGGGTAACTAAGGTATTGAAGAATCCTTCTTATGTTAAACTTCTCTCTTCTGTTGGGATACTTGATGCTATACGTGTCACTTCTAAGCTTAATATTCGTAGAGAAAAAATGATGGATGTGTGGCGTGCTATTCTTGCAAGGTGGAGCACGTTTTCTTATACTATGATTATTACATGGGGGGAATTTACCTTCACTCTGGAAGATGTATGTGTTCTCTTGGAACTTCCTTGTATAGGAAAGGATGATTTTCACTCTATTAAGCTTTCTGAAGAAGAGGTATGTACTCGAGACTTGTTCTTCAATCTACTTAGGAGTTTGAGTAAAACTTTGAAGGTTGCAAGATTCTCCAATTGGATAGGGGTTTTTTATAAAAAGTTCAATGCTAAGGGAATTGAGATTGGTTCTCTTGAGTACCCAGGCCATAAGTATGAACTAGTAGCTTTAATAATTTTTTGGTTGGCACGACACGAACTCCCAAGGTGTCCAGATGATGGTATCTCTTCAGTAGTTGTTCATTTAGCAATAAAAATTGTTAAGGGAACACGTTTTCCTCTTGCTCCACTGTATTTAGGATCCCTATATAAGAGATTAGACTTGTTCCAACTCAAAACTGTTGAGTTAGCTGGGCGTTACAAAGTTTTGACTTATGTGGATACTTCCTTCATTCAAATGTGCTTATGGGAAAAGTTTGGTACTTGCACTCCCGTGCCTAATGCATATCCTTTTGCATATTTTACTGTGAATAACCCTTTATCCAGGAACAACTACAGAGCTTGGGCATGGCATGATCGACTCCCGAGAGGTAATGTTCTTGAAGTAATGCATGTGACAACAGAATTCAATCCCAAACCTTATGTGCGGCCCATAAATGGATTTGGTGATCCTAGAATTTATTATGATCGCCACCTTCTACAGTCTGGAAGAATGAGTTCACAATGTATTAACTTTTGTGTATGGGTTCACAGTTCCCAATTGCCATCTATGATTGAGAGTTTCAGTTTAGGTGGAGATAGAAATATTCTTTCTGTTGAGGTATATTCTCTTTTTAGAGTAGCACGTCAATTTGGGTTTGATCAACCAGCTTTGCCTGACTCTTCTTCAACTATCAGTTTTTCTTCTTGCGTTTCTTCATTCCTCATGGCAGGACTTCAACTTCGTTTAGATAAACTTAAGAGTTATACTGTCACAGCTTTTGATAGAGTTGGTACTCACACTTCTGGATGGTTTGCTTATTGGATGAATTGTGTTGAAGAATGAAGATATTTTATTATGCCTTTGACTAATTCCAGAGCTTGTCTCTACACTCCTCCTATAAGTAACTTTGATGTATCCTTACGTTTGATTTCTCTCAAAAAGAAAAGAAATGTAAATGAAGAAGAAAATGATGCTCCTCGCACTCTTACTCATCAAACAAAACATGTGCATCGAAAAGTAAGTTCATCCTTTACTTCTTCTTCTACTTCTTTTTTTTTTTAAATTCATTTCCTCATCATACTTTTTTTTTTGTAGAGAGAAACAACTACGAGAGTAGAACTTAACTCGATTGAAGAGGAAGAGACTTTTGAAGCTAAGACTGAGGAAGAATCATGTGACTCTGAACGTAGTGATGAATCTGATGATGAATTAGTTGATGTTGATAAAGCTGAAGTTGAGGGTGAGCCAACCCCTTTTGATGATTTCATTGATTTTGATGTTTTATTTCCAAATCATGTTTAGAGCTCTACCATGAACTAGGTATAAACATATTACTATGTTATTCTGATTAATGTTGTTCCCTTCCTTTTTTTTTTTAATTAAGATTGTTCTTACTCCGCAGGCTATTCGAGATGAGGTTGTTCCGACACTGAGATTATTCCTGTTGTTGAAGTTGTTGCTGAAGCTACTCCAAATGTTGAGGTTATTCATGATGTTGGAGTTGATACTGACGATGTTAGAGCTATTCCAATGACTCTTCATGTTTCTTCCTCCCTAGTCCCAGAACATAAAGATGCAAGTAGTGCTTTTGGCATTCAAGTAACACATACTGAAGAAAGTGGTAAGAATGTTGACTTCCATGGTTTTCAAGTTTCATTGGAGTATGTGGCATACTTGGAGCATGTTTTCAATATAAAGGAAAAGTTTTGGAGTACCTCCTTTGTAAAGAACGTAGACGTCATTTGCTTAATGATGGAAGTGTTGGGTAGAGCTTTAGCCATTTCCCATGCTCCACTAATGAGTACTTCACCAGAGGAATTGCAATAGATGTTACAGGATTTCGATGATGCTTGTAACTTTAGATTCAAGCTTGAGTGTCTCAGTGATTGTAGATCTAAAGCCAAGATTTTTCTCAACAAGTCTTCTTTGGAGAATGAGTTAGAAGACACTGCAGCGAAGATAGCTTTACTGAAAAAACGTGAAGTTGAAGTACAAGAATAATTAAATGTATTTGCCAATAATAACTCTTCTCTATGGAGTATGTAATTGACTAGTCTTTTGCTTTTCCTTTACTCTTTTTGAAAGCTCATTTGAGCTAGTACTTCACTATTGATATATCATATTTCTTTTTTTTTGCAATAATAATAATGTTATACGCTTGTTGCATATTTATTCACATTTCTTATATTGCATATGGCCAAAAGGGAACTCTCAACTTTATATCAAGGAGATTAACTCTAACTTGATATGAAGGAGATTAATTCAACCCTTAAAATAAGTAAGCGTAAGAGCTACGGCCAATTTGTGAGTAATAAGCTAGGGCCAAGAAATGAGTGATAAAGCTAGCGGCCAATAGCATAACATCATTACAGCCAAATTATGAGCGATAAAGCTAGCGGCTGGAATGTGAATAATAAATTATGGTCAAAGAATAAGTGATGAAGCTTGTGACCAAAAGAAGAATATCATTACAGCCAAAATATGAGCGGTAAAGCTTGCGGCTGAAGTAAGAATGATGAACTATGGTCAAAGAATAAGCGATAAAACTTGCGACTAATAGTATAATATAATTACAGCCAAAATATAAGCGATAAAGCTAGCGACTGAATATGAAATTTTTTTTAATGTCAAATTGCAATTCATAAAACGATGAAGAGTTAAAGTCATAGAAATATCATACATGAGCAGGAAGCGGGTTGTTCTGGACCCTGTTGTTCTCAATTAACAACTCTTCTACTTGCATTTTCTTATGGAATATTCCCTTCTGAAAATGATCTTTTCTTTCTCTACCTCTTCCTTAAATTGCATTCACTATTGGAGTATTCTTTCTATCGAAGCGAGTAACTCCTTTTTGTTTGAGAACCGTATTATTGGTTCTTTGTGCCATTTCCATTAAGGTAGCAAAAGTTGAAAAAGGTAAATTCTGCTAGTGTAGTCTACACTCGTCAAACATTTTTTTTTTGAATGCAAACCGTCACTAACTCCTTTTTATCATAAGACTCTTGTATATCCATCACCCTTTCTCTAAAGTGTTAGATGTATTCCATAAGGTCTTCTTTAGACTTTTGATATTCTGTTCCCAAATCAAGGAGATTAACCTTATCTTGAGTAGAGAAGAATAACTCTTCCCTAAACATCCACATCAATTATAGTTTCTCCATTTCCTTCATTTCCCTTAGTGTTTGTAATTAGAGGAATGACTTCATGAAGTGCACTCTCATTAAAGTGTACAGATTGAGCTTGAAAAATGGTGAAAGTGAAGGATACAAGTTGAGATATGGTCTCCAACATTCGCTTATTGTTGTCTTCTAACATTTGCATTCTCTCTTAAGAAGCCTCAATAATTTTCATTAGCTTTTGGATGTAGGTGGAAATAGATGCATTTTGGTTACCAGAGAAACTGTCCATCTCTTCCAATAACATAAAGTTTTTCTAGTAAGCTTTTACTTAATGCAATCACTCCTCCCTAATGGAGTCACCAAAATGTAAATGGGGTTCTTGTGATAGGGAGAGGAAGCGTTGCAAACAAGTAAAAGGATGTGCCAGAGGGGGTAGAGAGCAAAATTGAAGCAGTTCCTAAAGTATTAAGTACTGTGGTAGGTGAAAGACAATAAGAAGAGACTTAAAGAGACTTAAAGAGTATAAGATAATTAGAGAGAGAATTTAGAGAGAGAAGCTCTCAAGTTGAGAATGTGTTAGCTTGGAGGGGGAGAGAAGAGTCATTCCAAATGAATTGTGAGGCTCTATATATAATGCTAAAAGTGATGGTTACATAAGAATAGGCTTTAATGCGCTTAATGAATGACATTATTATGAAGAATATTAATGTAAGTAACCGTTACTGTAATTGGATGTAATAAGACTTGTTCTCAAGTAAGGGTAATAGAAAATAGGTGTACAAGAATAGGTACAAGAGAAGAAGCTGTACGAGAATAGGTACAAGAGAATAAGCTGTACATGAATAAGTATACAAGAATAAGGTAAGAGGGTGAAACAGTTGTACTTCAGGAAAGGGTTAAGAGGAAGACCTCTTAACTATCTCCATATCTGAGCCACCAAGCCAAACTCTTTGGAACATCCCAAGATGAAAGTAACCCATGAACCCTGTCATTTGTTTCGAGTTGCTTTCACTGTCATCCAAATGAAGTGATTATTTTATTCGAAGTAGTTGTTCTACTTGTATTAATTGTTCCATATGGAGTAGTGTTCTATTTATTCTAGTTATTCTACGTTAAGTAGCACTTCACTTGTTCTAGTTGTTCTGCGTGAAGTAGTGCTTCACTTGTTCTACTTATTCTACGTGAAGTAGCACTTCACTTGTTTTACTTATTCTGCGTGAAGTAGCACTTCACTTGTTCTAGTTGTTCTCTTTACAACATTATATTGTAACGTAATTCTTTAAAGTAACAGTATTAACCAAAATCTAGTATCTACAATCACCAAATGCAGATCATCTCATAAACGTTCCTAGTTAAAAAGTCACATCTAATTAACATGTATAAACAATGAAGCAAAGTTCTTTATATTTTGTTTGCGTTTTTCCTCCATAACTTGTCTCAAGATTTTAAAAACTTGCGCAATCCATAGGATGCTTTGTTATATTCATGAATGTGTCGTTCTGTGCATACGTAAAAAGTTTTGTCATTGAAAACAAATATATATTCAAAGGGAAGAAAATGTCAATGGCTTAACATATATGAAGAGTCTCCCAATTTCGAGTATATTATATAACATTGAAAGGTAAAGCAGCAAGAAACGAGGTGTAGCATCAAACTTGTAAAGAGCATATGGTAAAAAAGAAAGAGAGAGAGAAGAGAGAAAAATTAAGAACCTCGATTCCTTTGCTTCCACCAGTAACAAGTGCAGTCATGCCTTGAAGACTCCATCTGTTGTCCTTCCTAGAGCTATATGCTTGAGCCATTCTTACTTCTCTCTCTGATGGCTTGTAGTTGAGATATGTTAATTCCCACAAAGGCTATTGCTGACAAAAGATTCAATAGGAAATTAAAAGGGGGGGGGGGGGGGGGGGGGGAAAGACAACATTTGAGAAGTCGTTTTCGAACAACTGTCACAATTAATGCATGGCAAAATATTTATTCTCGAGCCAATTCTAGATGAATTGTTTCTCAATCCTAGATGACAACAAGGGTTTATTGTCAACAAAGAAAATTTTATTTTAGGCATATTTTTTTAATTTTAATATTTAATAAAATCATATTTTTATTGAGTAAAATACATCTATCATATGTGATTTTTTATATACAAAAAGAATATAATTTAAAGTAAAGCAAATCCACAATCCATAAAAATATATAAAGAGAGATGCGTAGAAAGATAGAAGGCAAAGAGAGGAGAAGAAAAAAGGGTTTTCAATAAGGACTGATGACGTGAAAGGCGGCGAGAGGAGAGAAGGTAGATGTTCTTTCTTTATGTGATCATCAATTTTTAGAAAAAGACACTTTTGATGTTCAAGAAACTTTACATCTTGCTATCAAAAAGGAGAATTTATAAAACTCTTTTGAATTCACAATTTTTAAAAAATATTCTAAAATTATTTTTTTCAATAATTATTTAAATTAAAAAATAACAAAACATATCATCTCAACATCTTTCGAAGTCCACGTGATATAAATCTCAACTCAAAAAAAATCAAACAAGTATATCATTTTTTTTTTCACATGAAGAGGCTTGTATCTTTACATTGCATCGACTAATTAAGAAGGCACAATAGGTCCCGATTTGTATACATATTTTTTTACAATTTTAACAATTATAGCACAACAGACATTATGAGGCAAGAGTTATAGAGCAAGTTATATTTAAAATTTGTAGTCTATTCACTGGGATATAATTCATAGCCTTTCAGAAGATGGAAAGAGTGAATCAAATTCCAATCTCTCTTTTTTGTTAACTTAGATATTAAAATTTCTATAAATTAATATCGATAAATTAATAAACTCGAATAAATAATGTTTTTGTTCAATTTCGACTTAGGATCAATGTGGTAAATTGATAATTCACTAAATTTATAAAATAATACATTTTAAAAAAACACAAACACATAAGTTTCACTTGAAATATAAATTAATAATCTCCTAATATATCAAAATTATATATATATATATATATATATATATAACTTAATTAAGAAGCCTTTGTAAAATATGACCCCAATGCTATTTGTTTTTCTTGAAATTGATGTCTCTTTGGATCTCATTTATAACTTTTCTTTATATTAAACAAACCACTCATAGAGTAACTTCTCTAGTTTCAGGAATTTTGTAATTTTGTATTGTTTGGCATCACCTTTTTCAATGTTGGTTGATAAATAGACCTCTTAATCATATTTGATATTGTTACTTGACTTATTTGCAAGTTAAACTTTTTTGACACTCACTATTGTAATTGCTTTTAGGTGCAATTTGGATTTTCTATGTTGTACTCACAAAATACTTTATGCATTTCTTTTGTCATTGTTGATTTCTTTATACTTTTAAGATGAGAAGCCATTGTGTTTAATTTTATCATTTGTGATATTGTATATTCTTTTTATAAATGTTTTTGTATGACTTAATGTTCATGAAGTATATTAATTAAGTTGACATCAAATGTGAGTTTAGGTTGTTACAAAAATGGATAGATTCATGACTTTTATTTAATACAACTAATTACACTCATAACTTGTTTTGGAAAGAAATACATAGAACAATGATATATCGTAATTCAGTAATTATGTAATATTCATATAATCACAATATACAATACATGTGTTAAGTTCTATATTTTAAAAAAATAAAAAATACTTTGATAAATTAGTTTTTTATTAATTAATGATAAATTAATAAATTATTAATTTATCGATTAAATGATATCTTAATTAATTAATAAATTTTTTTGATCCTAAAGATATTAATTTGTAGATGTTTTAGTGTATGTTCTAATTCCACAATATTGCATTGGCTAAAAAATTGTGGATTTTCGTGAGCCTACCCTTTCTAAAACATTACTTCTTTTCTATTAACTAATTTTCACTTAATGTCTTATTTCTCTTTGGATTTATTTATGCAATGTACTAATAAGCCATTTAATTATTCAATATTAATTTATATCATGACATTATCAACTACAGATGGCAACAACGCATATAGACACACACACATATTTTGTAGAAGAGTAATTATAGCCAAAATGAAAGAAGCTGTGGCTTTTGTTTCATTATGGTAGACAACAGAAAGAAAATCTAAATTCAAACAAGTGCAGCAGCTCATAATTTTTTTTATTGACCAGCTGCATACTTGGACTAGCAGATTAAGCGAAAAAAGAAAGAGAAAGACAAGCAACAACTAGGAAGCAGTAGCTACTGTGCCAAAGCCAAATGCATCATTTCGTTTTTGGGGCATTAATAAAAACAACTCTTATAGAGAAGATGTTTTCAAAAATAGTCCTCTTTATAATTTTAACTATTTTTAATCAAGTTGAACAAAACTACCTTTAATGAAGATATAAAATTACAAGCCATGATGTTACATACCATGTACAAAAATATGTTACACGCCATGTACAATAACATGTGACACGCCATGTATAAAAACATGTGACACGTCATAGTTAGGTTGTTACATGCCATGCACAAAAACATGTGACACACCATGGTTAGGTTGTTACACACTATGTACAAAAACATGTTACACGTTATGTACAAAAACATGTGACATGTCATGGTTAGGTTGTTACACGCTATGTACAAAAACATATGACACGCTATGGTTAGGTTGTTACACGTCATGTACAAAAATATGTGACACATCATGGTAGGTTGTTACACGCCATGGTTAAGTTGTTACACGTTATGTACAAAAACATGTTACACGCCATGTACAGATACATGTAACACATCATAGTTAAGTTGCTACATGCTATGGTTATGTTGTTACACGCCATGTACAAAAACATATAACACGCCATGGTTAGGTTGTTACATGTCATATACAAAAATATGTTACATGTCATGTACAAAAACATGTGACACGTTATGTTTAGGTTGTTACACATTATAGTTAGGTTACTACACGTCATGTACAAAAACATGTGACATGCCATGGTTAGGTTGTTACATGTCATGTACAAAAACATGTGACACACCATGGTTAGGTTGTTACACACCATATTGAAGAAAAAATATTATTGTTACACGCCATGTTGAAAAAATATTGTTGTTATACGCCATATTCAAATACATTTTGTGACACTTTAATGCCTAAAATGTTGTTGTTACTTACGAACCAAAATTTCAAATCTTCTCAACTCTCTTCATTTTTTTTTGACAATTTGGCATCGATTAAAGTATTTCTAATATGTTTTCATAAATCAAAACACAAATTTTCTTATCTAAAACACCTATTTCGACTAAAAATCGAAAAAAAATTTTCTTTGAAAACATAAGTTTATAAATTTCAAAATTTTGAGTTTATCGATGTCTAGGTTCCGAATTGATACAATTAAAAGCTATTTCAAACATCTGTGATTATTTCTACCATTTTAGTTTAATCCAAAATACCTAAAAATCAAAATTTTCAAATAGTCACCCACCCAAGCACATCAAAACCATCGCTTGGTGTCTTGAAAACGCAGGAAAGAAAAATCTAAAAACGTGAGAGAAAGAAATCGGGAGCATAACAGATGAATGCCGAAGAGAGAAATCGATAAAAATAGAGAGAGTGGGATGGCGATGAGAGAAATCGGAAGCATAAATGGGGAGAAATTGTGATGAATGATTTAATTTATTTGAAATAGATTCAATGGTATTTTTGTCAAGTTATGGCTAAATATGGTTAAAAACAATTAAATTTATTTTGATGGTTATTTTTGAAATGTAAGTTATTCTTCATAATTTCCTCTTCTTATTTTTTCTTGCTTGTTTCTTGGGGAAAGCCTTATGTGCTCTTTCAAGATAGGGAATTAGCCTAGCTGTTCTTCCCGAGCAAGGTCTCAGGGTAGAAGAAGGCATTTACTGACATGCCCCCATCGATGCAAAAAGTCTACCCTGTTATATAAAAGGATGTTGGTAGACACAAGAATCCCATCAAGGATGACACTTCCTCTGGCTATCCAATGCGTCCCATTGGATAGATTCATGACTTTTATTTAATAAAACTAATTACACTCATAACTTGTTTTGGAAAGAAATACATAGAATAATGATATATCGTAATTTAGTAATTATGTAATATTCATATAATCACAAAATATAATACATGTATTAAGTTTTATATTTTAAAAAAATTAAAAAATACTTTAATAAATTATTTTTTATTAATTAATCATAAATTAATAAATTATTAATTTATCGATTGAATGACATTTTAATTAATTAATAAATTTTTATGATCCTAAAGATATTAATTTATAGACGTTTTAGTGTATGTTCTAATTCCACAATATGCCATTGGCTAAAAAATTATGGATTTTTGTGAGCCTACCCTTTCTAAAACATTACTTCTCTTCTATTAACTAATTTTCACTTAATGTCTTCTCTCTTTGGATTTATTTATGCAATGTACTAATAGGCCTTTTAATTATTGAATATTAATTTATATCATGACATTATCAATTACAGATGGCAACAATACATACACACACACACACACATATATATATATATATATATATATATATATATATATATATATATATATATATATATTGTAGAAGAATAATTATAGCCAAAATAAAAGAAGCAACAGCTTTTGTTTCATTATGGTAGACAACAGAAAGAAAATCCAAATTCAAACAAGTGCAACAGTTCAGAATTTTTTTTTATTGACCAGCTGCATACTCGAACTGGCAGATTAAGAGGAAAAAGAGAGACAAAGAGAAGCAACAACTAGGAAGCAGTAGCTGCGGTGCCAAAGCCAAATGCATCATTTCTTATTTTTCTTGTTTTGTTTCTTGGGCAAAGCCTTATGCACCATTTCAAGATAGGGAATTAGCTTGGCTGCTCATCCCGAGCAGGGTCTCATGGTAGAAGAAGGCATTCACTGACATGCCCCCATCGATGCAAAAAGTCTGCCCTGTTATATAAGAGGATGCTGGTAGACACAGGAATCCCACCAAGGATGACACTTCCTCTGGCTCTCCAATGCGTCCCATTGGAGTTCGAGAGATGATATTCTCTGAAAACTTTTGAATGTACTGCAAGCAAGGAGGACAACAAGTATAGATACTGCTAATTAACAACACTTAAAACGTAATACAGTTTGAGGAACAAAAACTTGCATGCTGTAGTGTAGCCTTTCCAGCATTTATGAGTTCTTGCCATATACTTTTTAATAATATGAAAATCCTAGCAACCAATATACTTATTTGTTGTGATTTACTTCATAATTCTCCTTGGATATCCTTTTTGATTACTCTGAATGATATGATCATGCTGATAAACTTAAGGACTACAAGCATGGGAGGAAAAATATATATATTTTACATCTTCAGTAAGGGGAGTTCGGATGAACCAAGGTGCAACAGAGTTGACCCTTATGTTGTCCTTTGCCCACTCACATGCCAAGTATTTTGCAAGGTGGTTCATGGCTACTGCAAATAATGGAATGGCAACCTAAATTCTCAATCTTGAACGATTACTCAACTATATGCTTGCAATAGAGGTTTTATTTTCCAGGGAAAAAATATATATATATGTATATGTACACACACATACCTTTTGTTACTCCATATAAAGATCCAAAACTTACTGATACCACACCAGCAATCGAAGAGAGAAAAACAATGCTTCCTGCCCCTGAAGCTTTCAAAAGAGGATAGGCAAGTTGGCACAAGTTGTAAGCAGACTCAAAATTGGTCCCCATCATAAATGAGAAATCTTCAGTGGTGATGTCTGGAGTCGGCTTTAAAATAGCTGTCCCCACATTGTTAATCTATAGCCACACCAATTTGGCATTTATATTGATATTTGAGGATACTAGTTTGGCATTGTTGCAATCACAAATGTCGTCTCATTAGCAAAACTCAGGAGTCGAGACACTATGCAGAATGAGAGTTTGATGAACTTCCAAAAAATAAAGTGAAGGAAAATGAAGGAGAGTAAAGAGAATGCTTAAGAGCAGCAAAGTGAAGAAAAAATAGAACAACTTCTTCATTCATATCAGTTTGCTACTTAAAGCTTAAGTACAGGGAATAAAAAGAGAACCATAAGACATGAAATTAGAAACTGAAAACTACCCACTAAGTAAACTCAATAGATAACTGATCCATAATTCTAAGTGGTAGACTAACATGTGCCAAGTAGGATAACCAACAATAACTGACTGCAACATAAAAAATAATACTAAACTTAAATGAGTCTTATGCACCAGCATGTAGTATCTGCTGGCTGCTCAGACAAACACTAGCAACAATTAAAGAGATGCATTCCAACTTCAACAGAGTTACCAGAAAAAGAAAAGAATCAGAATGGATGTTTACTTACCAGGATGTTGAGTTTTCCTCCAAATTCAGAGGAGACAGTGTTTATTAGCTTCTCTCTTTGGGCCTGCGATGATACATCACAGACTGAACCAGTAACCTGGAAACCCTTCGCTGCCCAGTCAAGTAAGCATTTGTTGAGGTCCGTTTCAGTCCGGGAGCATGTGTGTATTCTTGCTCTCAGTCCAGCTAATTCCTCTATGATAGCATGCCTGGTTGCAGTATTAATTTGTGATGAGTAAAATATTAGCTCCGTCTTGGCATAATCCAAGGAAAAGTAAATTAATGTCTTCACATCAGCATGTTAATTGTAATATAAGCCTTTAACAATTTCCCCTAGAATCCAATAAATGAAATCAAAATCGTCTTGGTGAACCGACCATCACAGTCACTTTTAGCAACACAAAAATCTAATTCCTGTTTTTCCTTGATTTACAAAATCTTTTATCGAATATAATGATCTAATCACCAAAACAGATCACTTCATCACTTCATACCAAGCGCCCCTAGTTAAAAAGTCGCATCTAATTAAAATGTATAAACAACAAAGCACAAGTTTTTATTTATTGTTTTTGTTTTTGTTCCAGAACCTGTCTCAGGATTTTATTAACTTACTCAATCCACATAATGCTTTATCGCATTCAGAACTGTATAGTTCTGGGTATACATAAAAGGTTTTGTCATTGTCAATAAACATATAACTAATTCTTAAGTTGTTGTACCTAAGTGAATAGTCAATGAGGGAAGTAAAGGAGAAGACAATGTCAATGGCCTGATATATATGAACCGTCCCCCAATTTCGAGTATATTATATATTGAAAGGTAAAGCAGCAAGAAACGAGGTGTAGTATCAAATTAACAAAAGCAGAAGGTAAAAAGAAAGAGAGGGAGAAGAGAGAAAGAGAACCCGATTCCTTTGGTTCCACCAGTAACAAGTGCAGTCATGCCTTGAAGACTCCATCTGTTGTCCTTCCTAGAGTTATCTGATTGAGCCATTCTTACTTCCATCTGTTGTCCTTCCTAGAGTTATCTGCTTAAGCCATTCTTACTTCTCTCTCTCTCGGCTTGTAGTTGAGATATATTAAGTATATATAGACAGTTTCTTCCCACGTAGGTCATTGCTGACAAAAGATTCAATAGGAAATTAAATGGGGAAAGGACAGCAGTTGAGTAGTTGTTTCCATAATGTGGTCACAATGAGTGGCAATTTTAAACAAATAATATATTAATGAAAAATTGGATAGATTCTAATAGTACTTGCTATTTTAATTCAAAAAACGTGTTTAGTAAGTTAAAAGAAGATTTACGAGCTTGCCCTGTGAAATGAGTGTGGAATCATTTTTCAAGGTACCATTCAGATTTGGTTGCTCGTTTCAACAAAGCCCAAAATATGCAAATACGGTTTATAGAGGATCAAAGTTACATACATGCTGGGTTTCTTTGTTTAGGCATAAAAACAAAGTTCAGGCATATGAATGGGCTTGAACTAGCCTTCTCAGGCTCTGGCCTTGGCCGACCCATGACACGTCTAGTTGAAAGGAGTCTTATTGTAAGAGTCTTATACATGGCAAATTGCGAAGTGGGGTGGGTGGTGTTCAATTTCTTTTCAAGCTATGTTTGATGGGAAGAAGAGGCCGTTCAGTGTGATCCCTCCATCGACGTAAATAATCTGCCCTGTTATATAAGAAGCTGCAGGCAGGCAGAGAAATGCCACCAATGACGAGACTTCCTTTGGCTCTCCGGCGCGTCCCATCGGAATCTTAGTGATGAAAGCCTCAAGTGCTTTTTCATCATGAAAAACCTACGAAGGAGAACGGAAAACAATCGTAATCAGCTCTTTCAAAATTGGAGAATGTGGAGTAAAGTATGCTTTGACGAAGCTTTCCCAGTTTTCTAGCAAGGACAATGTAGCATTTGGTCTGCTAATGTTAGGTTGGCCTGTTGCCTCTTCTGCTAAATAGCATTTTTCTAAGTTCTTGTCATGGTGCTAAAGTGATCCCACATGTTCATCTTTTCTCCAACAAAATCACTTTTATTTTTATATTGGACGATATTCGTGCTGGCTAAGTCCTATTATGATCATGCTGAATGATGATAAGCCTAGGGAAAGCTATTTACAGGTTCAGCAAGGGGAGTTCTGATCAGTGAAGGTGCAACAGCGTTGACCCTAATATTATCTCCCGCCCACTCACATGCAAGGTGTTTTGCAAGCTGGTTCATGGCCCCTGAAACAGATACATGATATTCAGGGAAATGGCAAAAAATTTAAGGTCAAACCTTCAATTTCGAAATGAATTTGTGCATATATACTTGCAGTAGAGGTAGTATATCAGGCAAGAGAGTTACCTTTGGTTGCTCCATATGTAGGCAAAGTTCTTACTGGTGTTAGGCCAGCAATTGAAGAGAGAAGCACAATGCTTCCTGCCCCTGAAGCTTTCAGAAGAGGATGTGCAAGTAGGCTCAAGTTATGAGCTGATTCAAAATTGGTACCCATGAGAAATGAAACTTCTTCAGCCGTTTCCTCTGAAATCGGCTTTGCAACAATGGTTCCCACATTGTTTATCTGCAGTCGCACCAAACATCAGAACCACGAATTTCACAAAAACTCAAGAAATTATGACACCCAGTAATTTTGGAAGGAAGTAGGAAAGCAGATGATGATAATCACCAGGATGTCAAGTTTCCCGTTGAATACAGAGGAGGCAGTGTTAATTAGCTTTTCCCCTTGGGCCTTAGACGAAACATCACAGGCTGAACCAGTAACTTGGAAGCCCTTTGCTTGCCATTCAAGTAAGCACTTGTTGAGCTCGGTTTCGGTTCGGGAGCATGTATGAATTCTTGCTCCTAGTCCCGCTAGTTCCTCTACGATAGCATGCCTGATTGCAGTACTTGGTGTCAGTCAAACAGCAGGTAAAGGAGCAAAACAGTCCCCAATATCAAGAATAAAGCAGCAACAAAGGGCTGTGGTCTTTGAATATATAAAAAATGTTATATATTTTCATGTAAAAAAGTCCAAGAATCAAAAGAGAGAGAGAGGGGGAAGAGAGAAAAAGAACCCGATTCCTTTGGTTCCACCAGTAACAAGGGCAGTCATGCCATGCAGACTCCATCTGTTATCCTTGCTAGAGCTATCTGCTTCAGCCATTCTTACTTCTCTGTCTGCCTCTTCCTTTGTCTGCTTGCAGTTGAGATATATTATGTGTGGCACATAGTTGCCTTCCCACATTCGCCATTGGTACAAAAGATTCCATAGGAAATTAAATGGGGGAAAAGGACAGCAGTTAAGTAGTTTTGGTTCCACACGGCAGTCACAATGTATGGACAAGGGCTATAGTCAATAAAGAATAAGATACCGTTGTCCATATCCCATTGTGCTTGGTAATACCAATAGCCATTAGACCTTGCTTTTAATTAGCTCTCCTTCATAATTATTTAGGTGCATAAGGCATTACTAATTACTCAACAATTAGGGAGGTAGTTGATTTTCTTTTTCATCCATGTTTAAGGAGTAATAACAGAATAATTAACCAACCATTGGTCAAGTTTTTATTGTTTAGATAAATGTTTGACAAAAATCATATGAAAAATTATCACCTAGGAAAGTGGTTGCTCCAATCACTGAATTTATTATTATACTACCTGTAGGGATGAGCAAACCAAACTAGATTAATTATCCATTCAAATCAAATACAATTTTGGTAAAATGGTTTGGTCTAATTATATCATTGGATCAATTGATCTAAAATGTTTAGTCTAATTAGTTTTTTGGTCAGTTCTTGGATTTAAAATTTTTGAGCCAATCCACTCAAAAAATACGCTAATTATATATATATATATTAATATATAAAATATATTTTTATATATATTAAGAAAATGGATAATAAACTTAATTAATAATGTCACGATCCAAATCGGGGAGCTGTCATTGATGCACGAGCCCAGCAGGCAAAACCCACGAGATCTTAGCAAGCGTACAAAATTTTGGATCAAATTAGAACATATAACACATAGCCAAGGGTTTTCCACAATTGTATATTCATAATATAATTTAAATTCAAATACATGTCAATTACCCCTTGGTGTCATGGGCCAAAATTTAAGCTCAACCTCGTGTGACCTTGAATTCTGAAAATAAAACTTAAGTAAGCCTATAAATCATGAACCCATATTCTCAACCCAAAAGACATGCCTAATAAGTGGTGGAAGATCCATGTTTATATATCCAAGACCCACTTCATCTCTTATTGATGTGAGATCCATGACATTTTACCCCACCTAATTATGTAATACTTTTGTTGCACTGGCTCTTTACTTGTAGAGGAGAGGGACTCTTACTCTAATTCAGGTCTACCTTGACCCTTATATCTCTCATGGGGCCCCACATTTGTGAATATCTGAGTTTGCTTTGATACCACTTGTCACAAGCCGGAACTTAAGCCCACCCTCTTTACCCGTAGAGGAGAGAGACTCTTACACTAGTTCGGGTCTACCTTGATCTTTGTATCTCTCATGGGGGCTTACATTAGTGAATATCTGAGTTTGCTTTGATACCACTCGTCACAAGTCGGAACTTAAGCCCAACCTCTTTACCCGTAAAGAAGAGAGACTCTTACGCTAGTTCGGGTCTACCTTGATCTTTGTATCTCTCATGGGGGCTTACATTAGTGAATATCTGAGTTTGCTTTGACACCACTTGTCATAAGCCGAAACTTAAGCCCAACCCCATATGGTCTTAAACTTTAAAAATAGAGCTTAAGTAAGCCTATAAATCATAGATCCATGTTTCTAATCCAAAAGACATGCTTGATAGGTGATGAAAGACCCATGTTTATATACTCAAGACTCACCTCATCTCTTACTGATGTGAGATCCGCGACATTGGCACATAGTTCATGCTGTTTCTGAACCTACACAAGCCATACATTGGCTAACAAGGTGGTTGGTCTCATACAACTCTTAATACAATAATAACATAAATTGACATGATGCCAATACATGCTGAAAGCTAATTCTGAAGTGGAAAACCCATAGTCAAACATAGCAGGGTGGATATATCAAAATGGAGACTTACCAAATGCCAAAATTGGTTTGTTAAATGATGGCCCTAGCCACACACTGCCCAATGACTTATTTATCTGCACATGCTACAATAAAAGGGTGAATTATCTAATAGTAAGAGGTGCAAACAACTCAAATATATTGGTATAGATAGTCATACACACACACACACACACACACACATATTACACCATCATGCATACAAAATGTTCTAACAAACATTTCCAATATTAGGGGTATATCATTCATCCTTAAGAGTATTCCATAAATTTCTCAAATCATATGGATACCATTATATGTCCGTAAATAATGCATATCAAATTAGGCTTATTTATGAAGCCATTACAAATTTGATCTTCATAGGCACACCATATTTGCCAATGTGTCATATTAAATTCAAATTTATCTCTATTTACTCGAGGTCATAACATATCACTCATATTTCAAATCATAATCATAGAGTGATCATTCTTGGACATAATCAAATCACACATGTTGGCTAATCGACAGAGTTAAATCACGTTCAAGTTTAAGTCGTTGGTGGAGCATTAAATCACGCACGTGCCGAAGCAATGGGCAGAGGATCAGATCACGCTTGGAGTTGAAACATTCGGTGGAGAACAGATCATGCTCAATGTTGAAACAATTGACAAAGAATCAAAGTCATCATTTAAAGGTACTCGACAAATGGCATCAAGTGGGACTAATACCACTATCCCTTTAGGCATAGAACAAAGTCACAACAATAGGACTCCACTCAACCTTAAATCAAACCAACGTCCGAAATTCTCCTCATCGAACGGAATATAAATCCACAATCAAGGCCATCATGCCTTTGATATCACATATATCCACCATTTCACATCAAAGATTATTCTTAATGAATTTCAAATACTATCTAGCTCAATACCATTTCTAAGTGCTCTCAATTCTCCAAGGCATCAGATATTCATAATCCTCTAAGAGGTTAATTGTCTAGAGTAACTATTCCTAGACATTCCTCATAATTCACTAGACTTCCTAGTCAAGGCTCAAACATACACCGCTATCCACCACTATGTGGCTTGCGCTATGGCACACACATACACAACATTTATATCATATATATATATATATAATTTATTAATTTAGACACATCCATCTAGGCATTTATATACGTACATAATATTTTCGTACCATGGTAGTGCATCATTCAATGCGTGATGCATGACATCCATTTTATTTAACAAATAAACCCACTCACAATAACAGTCGAAGGCACTTTTTCATAACCAAGCTCAACTTCTAGCCTCCAGCCATTGCCTAGCTCACCAATAAGTCAATAGGTTCAATTTCCTCTTGAACAAATCAAAATAATAATTATTTCCTAGCTTTCAAAATTTTTCAACTTTTCAAAAATAAGCTTTATTCTAACTTTTCATTGTTATAAAACCTATGTTCCAAATCTAAAGTTTAAAAGGCTTAAATCCTTACCTTAAATGTTAGATTACCCAAATCTTAACTCCAAATCTCCAGCAAAATCAAGGGAGAATTATACCTGCGCTAAAATGAATGGGTTTCAAAATTCTAAATCAATTAAATCAAAAATCAATTGGTAAAAATGCTTAACCTTACCTCTAGAGTGGCTTTCCAAGCTTTAATCCACTTTAATTGAGCCTAAAAATCAAGTTGGGGCCCTAGGGTTTTGGTGGGTGGAGAGAGAAAGGAGTTTGGGTTTTGTTTTAAATTGAATGGAATGCTAAGACCCTTTTTATTTTTGCAATTATATAGGGATGTATTGATACATTTGCACAATTTTCCTTCAAATCTATCAATACATGGAGTCATGTATCGATAGTATCGTTAGATTTCAAACAGAATGCTTTCTGCCTGAAATCTATCGATGATTTGAGAATCTATCGATACTTTTTCCACTGAATGCCTCCTGTTTCAGATCTATTGATACATTTGAACAATGTATCGATAGATGTTCATCTTAGTTCAAATCTATCAATACATTCTTTGAATTTATTGATACATTTGAACAATGTATCGATAGATGTTCATCTTAGTTCAAATCTATCAATACATTCTTTGAATTTATTGATAGAAAATGTCTAGATTGCTTCATATTATTTTTCCAGCCAAGAATGTATCAATACACTTTCCCTTATATAGACATTTTCAACACTCCAACTTAAAAAAATCCAAATCTTAACATCCCAAATCATTCCTTGTTTAAATCACACCTTAAACAACTAGTATAACTCATAATTCTTACACATATATTCTCAAATACAAGATCAAATCTCAAACTTTAAGCTTCATCATATATGACTCTCGAGTAAAAAGAAAGAGTGAGAAAGCAAAGAATAAATGAGTAGCCACACAAATATGATTGACAATTAATGTCTGAAAATACGACAACAGGAATAGAAAGCAGGGAAATGACAACTAACAAATTAGCAAATATGATCCTATATGCTGCTGTGCCACAATAACATGACTGAAAATGATAGTGAAGATCATCAATTATTATATTTTAAAAGTGACAGATACAGGCTGTAGATTATACTTTAATCTCTTTATAAACATGTGAAATTTTACGAAAATGTAAATGAATATAATTGTCTTTCTTTACTTTTATTTTTTAAGTAGTTAATTGATACTTTTCAACCTTTTTTTTAGATAGACATTTCATTTCAACGAAGAGAAATTTAAATCAAATTCTTGTAAGAGTACAAGACAACACCAGTAAGTTACTATTTAAACCCATATCAACTTAAAAGCCAGACTTTGCAAGAAAACCACCCAGCAAAAGTATCACATTCATTCCTAGAGAAGAATCAAGACAGAACCTATACATCAATTCAATCAAAACTCAAATCCTACCCCATCTATGCAAAAACCTGATTCAATCAAAGATCAGCAAACAATATACTCTTCAATTAAGTAATACATTTATTATCACAATCTTTGTGAGATCAACTCACATAAGAGATGATGAAATTGTTCTAAGCTTCCTTGTAACTAACATTCGGATAATCAAAAAACAGATCAAAATCTTCTGAATTTATTGCACTATCTTCCCTTCTCACATGGCATCAAAGTCTATTATCAGGATTGTTACAGCTTTCAGTACTGTGACGAAAAATCACCATAGACTCATCTTAAAAAACTCACAAGTATTGATGTTGTAATTTTTCTTTGATTTGTGCTTATTGTCTCCAATTGTTTGTTCATTGAATCTATAACTTTATACAAGGCTTTCGTCCCAAAATTTTTTTTTTCTAATTCCGTCATTGATGGTGCACTTGTGATCAATATAATTGTTTCATATTGAAAATAGTGGAATATAGTACACACGGAACTCAATCATTCAAAAAGACAAAATCTTATTCATTATTTCAAGTTTTCGTGTTCAAGTGTTCTTCAGTATATATGTACGTGTAAGTCCAATTTCTTTATACTTAAATAAGTCTTAATTCTTTTATTTCAATTAATTAAATCTCTTTATTTTTATTTTTAGTCAAATAGATCTTTATAGTTAAGGATTAATTTATAATTATCATTAATCAAAATATCACTTGTTATTTTATGTTCATGTGATACTGACGTGACGTTGATGTAAAGGGTGAAAATATTACATAATAATGTCAACATGTCACATTAGTATGTTACATTATTATTTATTATATGTTAATATACCACATGACATAGAATGAAAAGTGATATTTTGACTAATAATAATTAATAATAAAAATTTATTTGACTCAAAATAAAAAAGATAAAAACTTAATTGAACGTAATGAGAGAATAAAAACTTAATTATTTAAATTTTTTGAATAATTCAAGATTTTTTTAAAATAGACCTTGGCATGTCAAATTAAATCACTTCCTATCCTTAGCAAAAGAAAATGAATGCAAATATACAATGCATTCGGTAGCTTAAAAATAATGGAAGAGAAAGAAAGAAAGAAATTCAAAGGCGCTTTCAATTTCTTAGTTGTAATCACATGCCCCACCACTTTGTTTTGCCAGTTTCGTACAATAATTCAGCAAGTAGATGATCAGCCTTGCAATGCTTTTTCATGCATATGGGAAGGAGAAGCCATTCACGTCACCCCTCCATCAACACAAATAATCCGTCCTGCTATGTAAGAGGCTACCGATAGGCATAGGAATGCCACCAAGGAAGACACTTCTTTAGGCTCTCCAATCCGTCCCAAAGGAGTTCTTGAGATTACAGATTTCAGACATTTTTTCTTCTTCGAAAGCCTGCAAGGGAGAGGAACAAAGTTTGAGATTATAATTTGCCTGATCTAGAATTTTTCACTGGTGGATTAATTTATGCTACATATAAATGGCACATTAATTAGAAAATTGATCTTATTACAGCTTTGGTAAGAGGGGTTCTAATGAACGCTGGCGCAACACAATTAGTCCTTAAATTGTCTTTTGCCCACTCACAAGCTAAAGTCTTTGTAAGTTGGTTCAATGCTCCTGCAGATTGGGAGGATCACACCCTTTTGAGGCATTTTTTTTTCCAATTTAGAACGCCATATTTGTTGCAAAATTATGGATGTAAAAGAATCTACCTTTGGCTGCACTATAGAAGGATCCACCTATATTTATTGATATAACAGCAGCCATTGAAGATATGAAAACAACGCTTCCTGCTCCCCGAGCTTTCAGATCAAGGGGATGTGAAAATTGGCACAGATGAGATGCAGATTCGAAATTCGCACTCGTTAGAGTTGAGAACTCTTCAGCGGTGAACTCCACAGTTGGCTTCCATAAATATACTCCGACATTGTTTATCTAGAGACAGAAAACTGGCATATATAAGAACCTAATTCCATCATGTAGAAGTTTTCTGAATCTGAGCAAATCTAGTTGGACTTACGAGGATGTCAAGTTTCTGATTGAAAAGAAAGGAGACTGTGCTCACTAGTGTTATGATTAAATCAATACAGTAGAATCATGCATGCAGAGAAGAAGATGTAAAACAAAACAAAACAGAGGAGCTTGGTTAATATTGATCATATCCATTAACTAAAGAAAGATACATGAATATATACATTAGATGCATGGTTAACACTTGTACAAAACTACCAAGCGTTTACATAGGATTAAGATAAGCATGCAATGCTTACACGTTCAAGGACATGTAGCAGCAAACAAGACTCTGGCTTTTGAAACCAGTATAACGAAGCAAAACGGACACTTGTCCAAAACTTAGTTAAATAGAAAAACAACACTCAAGCTAGTTTTATCTCAACAACTAGCTTTTCTCGTTGTGCTCCGGGATGAAACATCACAGACTGAGCCTGAGACTTGGAAGCCCTTCTTCTCCCATACACTTAAACATTCTTTAAGTTGTGTTTCAGTTCGAGAGCATGTATGTATTCCGGCCCCCCAAACGTTGCCAATTCCACCACAATGGCATACCATCTGCTGCTGTTCTTCTTTCTGCTCTCTGCCTCAGCCATTTTCCTCCCCTCCGTCTTTCTATCTTCCTCTCTTACTCTGTTAAGAAGACTAGATAAACTATTTATAGATACCAGATGCAAATTAAGAACCAACTGTCAAATTTCAAACGTTCAACACTTGACTCTTGTAAAGCAAAAAACGTGAAACGAAAATTGTCTTTTAAGACTTACCTCTTCTAGTGAGAATTCAAGTATGCTTTCTTGCTTCAAGTTTTTGTTACTGAAAATGTTTAGTTTGCCTAGTTTACTTGTCCAGTCCAGTCCTTACTAGCCCATTTGATTTGAAATCTTCCCATACCGGCCCCTAAACTTAGCAAATAATCATTCTTAAATTTTAAATGAACGATAAAAACAAAATCAAATGACCCAAACTCAAGCCGAATCATGAAGAACATGTCATAAATTTCAACTACAAATTCTTGCAACTCAACAACTTATTTTTTTCCAATTGTCGTAACGTGCGGGTCCGGGAACCCGACCGCTATACGATGAACTGTGAAAACTCACTAAAAAATTTAACTAGGAGTCGCCACCAATCTTTTTTTTTATATTTTACTAGGTGTGATTGGCCACCTATTTGACTCGATTCTAATCGATGAAAATTTAAATTAATTTTAAGCCCACCGAAAAGAACCTTAAACCGGTCTATAATTTTCTGGATCTAGGTTCGGGAGTACGGTTGCGCCCGGGGAAGGATTAGCACCCCTCGGACGCCCATTCCATGAACGGTACCATTTTTAGATTATCCTATTGGGCTTTAATTTTTAATTTCACTAGATTTCCTTAATTATTATTTTTTATTTTATCTCCTATTTAACCTAAAATGGAATGCGAATGGGTGGTGAGATGAAATGCATGACGTGAGATAAAAATGCCGGACAAATAACCTTTTATCGAGGATATTTTCCGAATCCGCCCATCATACTGGTGGGACTCGGGATATTCTCTCACCTAAGGAATTATCCGAGAAACTCGCCTTCGCAAATTCGACGAATAATTCCCGTCATCGGGGTCATCGTACGTTTTCTTTTTAAAATAATATTTTTGTGCCTAATGAACCTAATTCGGGCAAAAGCCTTTTATTAAAGATGGTTCTCGAGCCCTCTCATCATACTGGTGGGACCCGAGGACATCTTTTCACCTAAGAAACTTTTCGAGAAATACCCGCCTTCGCAGGATCCCCGCAAGATCCCATCATCGGGGCTTGAACTCGAAAACCAAAAATATTGATATGCAATGATATGTATGATGCAATATGTATATGCTATGCTAATGCAATTATTTATTTTTTATTATCATTAATTATTTTTATTTTATTATATATTTTATTATCCTATTTCCTATTCTTATTTCTTATTATTATTCTTATTATTATTTTTATACTTTACATTTTTTGTTCTAAGTTCTTTGTTTTTCATTTATAGTTAGACAAATTGTTTATAATTCTGTGTTATTTTAATGAATAAAAATTATATATTTTTTATCGTACTATATATATATTTTTATATTTTTATTTTTATTATATTTTTTATAAGCGATTTTTATTCAAACCTAATGCCTAAGATCTCACTTCATACATATATTATTATTATTGTTTTTTTATTTTTTTTTATTTTTTACATTTTTTATAGTTTGTGCCATTTAATATTCAATGCTTAATTTTAAATTAGTTGTTTTTTATTATTTTATTATTTTATTTATTTAATGTCATGTATATTGTATTTTCACAAATTAATTATTTATTATATGTTTGAATTATTATTATATATTTATTATTTTTATCAAGTAATTTTTTGGTATAGTCAAACTTTTCATTTATTAAGAATCTCGGAATTTTGAAAACGAGACCCTCCCATCATACTGGTGGGGCCTTGATTCGGATTCCGAGCCTAGGGAACATAAGCTCGGGATTGCGACTTCTCGCATCCCGATCGATTATCCCATCATCGGCATCAAATTGAACAGTTATCTTATCTATATTAAATAGTTCTTTATCTTCTTCTATTTTGTTCTTTCTCCATTTATATAGAACTACCTTTTTACCTAATTTGATTTTTCCACATTTTTGTTTCATCATATTTTAATTCTAGTTCTCCCTAATTTATTTTCGCTCTTATTATCTCTACATAAATTTTCATGACTATGAATCTCATAAATATGTTCCACATTTCATCTTTTCCCATATTTATATATATATTTTTTAAAACAAACAATCCGCTAAATATTATATGTTCTTTAGCTAAATTAATACTCTAACGAAACCAATTAGCTTCCTCTTTTTTTTATTTTATATATATATATATATTTTAAGTCAAACTTAGCACCACAAAATCAAGCCAATATATCTATAATAAAAATGAAAAATTTACCTTGTTATGAATAGCCACTCCCTCCAACACCGAAACAGTGTCGTTTTGTAATCAAAAGGGGTTTTGGGTGAGTCAAAACGGTGCCATTTTTAACCTTTGGACCCTCCCTCTTTCTTCACTCACCATTCTTCTCCCTTTCTCCTTCTCGCCCGATCCTCACTGTCGCTGGCACTGCGTCACTTGCAGATCTGGTGTCGCGCCAGCCGTCGCTCCTCTCTCTCTGGTGCCGCGCCAGCCGCCGCTCCTCTCTCTCTTCTTCCGTTCGGTGCTCCTTCTTCTTGCGCCGGCAGCAGAACGCCTCTCCCTCTTTTCTCTATTTTTCTGCCCAGCTCTTCTTCTTCATTTTTCTGGTTCTCTGGTTGCTTTTTATTGCTTAGAAAGCTGGTCCCCCCTTTGCTGCAGGTTCTCCCCCTCCCATTTGCTGCAGGTTCTCCCCCTTTGCTGCAGGTTCTCCCCCTCCCATTTATACCCGACTTCTGGGCTTTGGAGGGGGCGCTCCACTACCCTGCCAGACGCGAAAAATTCGTGTCTGGCAGGTGAGAGAGGTGCCTGGCAGGGTGCGTCCGCACCCTGCCAGTCGTACCTCTCTCCTTTTTTCATTCTTTCATTTTTTCATTTCATTTTTCACTCTGTTTTTTATTTTAAATTTAGTGTCTACACCAATAAATAGAGAACTTTTACTCCCTTTCTGAGGATGAATTCAATAATAAAATTTAATTTTTATTTTTCAAACTTGTACTTGAAAATAATAGATTTTTCATAAGGAGATGCTTATGAAATTCCTCTATTTTGCTTTTGTTTCTTTAATCAAAAAGAAAAGTGATTGCTAAACGTTAAAAGAGATGTTTATACTAACCCTGCTTATTTCTTAATAAATTCCTAATATAAGGAAATATCCTAACATAGGTCTAACTATTTATAAAATAAAACAGTAAGAAACTTTTTTTTTTCATAATTTGAATTTTATAAATACAGTAGCACAAATGTCATTTTGGGTTAGTGTATTACAACATACATCTCTATCTTTTTTGTCTCGGAAAAATGAGAGAAATAAGGGTTTCGGTCTTTCTTGTAGAACATTTAAGCCTGATAAGATTAAGAGTAATATATACCCGTTTATTTCACCTACAAGAACTAAGAAAAGCATGCCAGACTGCAAATTTATGTCGTACAACAAAATTTGCTGGTCTTTTCACTCAATTGGGAAGAACACGAATCAATGAACGTCAAGCTCCTGCTCGTTCAAAGCTGTTCATCACAATTCATGATCATCTGTCGGCTTTTTCCTTTTTACGGCAAAAGTCTAGCATGACAAGATGTTTGTCTTGAAGCCCAAGGACTAGAAATTAAGTTCCCATGAAATTTATCGAGCTTTCGATGAAGAACAAGTCACCAGGGAAAGCCAACATCTACTTGCTTGGTAAAGAACAAATGATTACACCTATACAAATATGATTGAACATTAATGTCTTAAATAGGACAACAAAATAGAAATCGCTTATTAAAACTCCAGGTTTTGGGGTCAAATTAAATCCTAAACCCATCTCTTTGTTCTTGTTCAAAGTCTTGCTCTTGGGAAGAAGAACCCATTTGCTGTCACCCCACCATCAACACAAATAATTTCCCAGTTATGTAGGAGGCTGCTGGAAGGCATAGGAATGCTACCAAACGGGCAACCTCTTTGGGCTGTCCAGGGCGACCGAGAGGGGTTCGAGAGTTCAGAGCTGCCAGAAATTCTTTGCTACTGAGAATCTGACAAGAAAAAATGGAAGTAATTCAATATCACAGTTTCAATATATTTATTAATCCAAGAGAAAAGCATGGTGAAGAGATGTTCCTGGTTCAACAAGTGGGGTTCTAATGAAATAAGGTGCAACACAATTGCTCCTGATATTGTCTTTTGCCCACTCACATGCCAAATTCATAGTCAGCTGATTCACTGCTCCTGTATAAAGATATTTGACCAAAATTTACACTTAGCAAATTAAACTGCATGCATTAAAATTCAGGATTACTAAGATTTAGTTTTTCTCCGAAGTACCTTTAGTTGCTCCATAGATAGATCCAATATTGAGCGAGAGCACACCAGCAACAGAAGAAACAAAAACAATGCATCCAGCTCCTGATGCTTTGAGAAGGGGATAAGCAAGTTGGCAGAAATGGAAAGCAGATTCAAAATTGAATCTTAGATTACTAAGATTTAATCTAAGCATGCTTCCTACCATCTAGTCTTTACACTTGAAAACTTCACATAGAAGAGATAACGAGTCAACCTTAGGAAGAAGTTAACTTACAAGGATGTTGAGTTTTCCGGTAAAGAGAGGAAACTTTGCTCATCAGCCTTTCCCTTTCAGCTGGAGAGGCTACATCACAGACTGAACCAACAACTTGTAAACCTTTCGTCCTCCATTCTTTCAAGCATTCATTCAGCTGATCTTCATTGCGCGAGCACGTATAAACTGTTGCCCCTAGCGCTGCCAACTCTTCCACAACAGTATGCCTAAAACATAATTTAATACGACATATTGGAGCAACAGATATTAACTGAAAGAGCAATCTCATGACTACAGAGGGAATAGAGAAGGAAACTAGCCATTACCCAATTCCTTTTGTTCCACCAGTAACAAGAGCAGTTGCTCCTTTGAGAGACCATTGGCTGTCTCTACAGCTTGAGGTTCCATCCCTTGCCATTTCTCTCTCTCTCTCTCTGTCTCTCTTTCACTCTCCGGTCAAGAGCTTGATGTTCAGTACTGCAGCTTTTTGGAGCTCAAATTTGGGAAACAAGCGTAAAGAACAATATAGTGACAAAGCCCAATGCCAGTCAACTATCGACGAGTACAATTAAAAATATACAACGAAAGACTGCTAGCTTGTCGCATATGCCGATGGTGGGATTCATAAAGAAATTGTGAGAAATAATTTTGTTTATTTAAAAATATATTTTATTATAATTTTAATTAATTTATCACATGATTTGACAATAATACTTTTTAAATAATTTCAGACAAATTAAAATAATTTTAACTTTTTTTATTCCGCTATATAGATAAAAATTTTAAAATTAAATCCTGATTTCTCTTACCAAATACTGTCTATCTCATCATTCAGCTCTTTCTCGTCATCCCAAAAAACAGATATGACATTAAAGTAGGTATTTTAGGTTATTAGATTTATTGGTTTATTCATAGAACTCTAAAATTGAGGATTTAAAATTGAGTAGATATATTTATAAATTAGAACACTATATGACTTTGGCAATTTAAACCTAGTTACGAGCAGGTAAATCAATTAGTTATTAAGTATTACATTACTAGCTTTTAGGCATCGTGTTACTAGGTTTTTAGATATTGCGAGACTAGTTTTTAATCATTGCATGACTTAATTATTGCGTCTCTGGTTTTTAGGCATTACGTGACTAGTTTTATGTACTACGTGACTGATTGTTAGGCATTGCGTGAGTGATTTTTTAGCATTGCCTAAGTCATATAATGCCTTACTGACTAGTCATACAATGCCTTACTAACCAGTCATGCATTGCCCATCAACTAATCACGTAATACTATATTAACCAGTCATGCAATACCTAAAAATTAGTGATGCAATGCCTTAAAACTGGTAACCTAATGCCCCAAAACCGGTTACGCTATGCCTAAAAACCACTAAAACTATTGAATTTCATTCAACAAAATCAACAACTTCAAATAATACACTATATTCCATTTAACAACATAATCAACGAATATACTTACTTGACCAAGAATGCTCGAAATGCTTAAAGGTTTTCCTTCTTGTATCAAAAACCATTCTAAAATGCTTAAAAATGCTTAACATGCACAAAGATTTTTCTTCGTGTATCAATAACTACTCCAAAATATTCAAAATGCTTAAAAGTTCTTTTTTCTGGCAAGGAATACTCTAGAGATGAATGTTTTGGCCAGAAAAGTTCAAAGGATATGAGTCGATTTGAGATGCGGATCTAAACATATAAGTTGGTTTCATTAAAGGTAATTTTGTCTAAAATTAATTTTTCTTAGCTAAAAATAATTAAAATTATAAATAATGCTATTTTCGAAAATACCTTATGTATAAGGGGTATTTTTGAAAAGAACCCTTGATAAAAAAGGAGCAATTGCTAATAAACAATTATGCCAAATTCAACACAATCAAATAAGGACTAGAAAACCCTGCCATAAGTGCCTAACCAGGCTTTAACAAGTTAATTAACTTGTTCCTGGTATCAAAGATTAGATGAAATATGCTTTGCAAACTGAAAAGATATGGTGGGTTAGGAATATCTAGCTTTAGCTATAAAAATTTGGCACTCTTTGCGAAATGTTGGTGGTAATATGGCACAAAAAGTGGTGTTCTCTGGATATGCTTAATAATGGAGAAATATGGCAATGATCAATCTAATTGGCTTCCATCCATTGCTCGACCTTCTAAAATGTCATCGGCTTGGCGAAGCATAATCAACATATCGTCCATCAAAGAGGTTCAGGAACTTATAAGATTTCATGCATGTCGATGCCTCATTGGTAATGATGCCCTTCTCATTTTTTGACTTGATAAATGGGCTTTGGAAAATGAAGCTCTTTGCTTCAAATATCCTAGACTTTTCTCTATTGCAATGGACAAGGGGGCATAGGTGCATGATATTTGGCACAATGGCAATTGGTCTATCTCTTTTTGACGCAACCTTTTCTCATGGGAGGTTGAGTTTTATAGCGAGCTTCGTTCATTGTTGGGTCACATTGTTCTTGTTCTGAGCAAAATGGATAAACTTATATGGAAGTATAACTCTAGAGGTAACTTTTTAGTCAAAACATTTTGCTCTTTACTTGATGCTAGTTCTAATAGTCAAACTTCATGGCTCCACTTTGTTTGGACATTATCTGTCCCCCTAAGTTTCAAAGCTTCTTATGGCTCGCTACTATTGACTCGATCCCCTTCAAAGCCTTCCTTCACTTGAGGGGGGTGGACTTCAGCTCGAAGCAACTACATTGCACTTGGTGTGGTTATGAGTTAGAGACATGCTCACACATCCTTCTCACATGCCATTTTAATTGGACAACATAGGGCCTTGTTCTTTAATACTAGAGGATGTGATGGTCCTCTCTTTGTACTATATCATCCTTTTTGCAATCTTGGGCTGGTTGTGCTTTGGTGAATCACACACACTAGCGGTGGATGATAGTTTGTTGTGTCACGTTTTAGTCTTTGTGGTTGGCTTGTAATGAGTTGGTTTTTAATAGCAAAGTATGGAATGGGTCTGCAATATTTTTTTTTATTGGAATGCGATCTATGCTCTGGGTGCACGCATGTGATGGCATTGATGTGGTTGATGATAATGGCTAGTGGCTCGAACCCCGACACACATATATTACACGGTCCCTCTCTCCACTCGCAACTAGGGGTCTCTTGGATACCTTTATCTGAAGATGAGTTTAAATTCAAAGTGGATGGCTCAGCAAAGGGTAAACCAAGCCCAGTAGGATGTGGTGGAGTACTATGTAACTCTAATGGTTATGTTGTGGGTAAGGGCGGATTTAGAAAATTTTTTAAGTGGTGTTATAAGTAAAATAATAATAATAATTAAAAAATTTTTAATCAATTCAAGATCTGTCGAGAGAGCACTTAGATCAAATTCAATACAACTTTGCTTAGAAGATTATTGAGTACCATCATTAGTAGAATTATATTCTTGTTGATCAGGATTTGAATGTTGTAAGACAATTCCTTGTATTTTAAAATTATCTTTTCAAGACTTATTTATACATAAACCTGTTAAAAATTATTACTAATTTCTCATTAGCATATTCAACAACTAACAATTTGACAAATTTCTATTCATCGATCAAACTAAGTATACGCATCTACAAACTACGTAAACTTAAATACAAAAATTAAATAATCAAATAATACATCTACAAAATAAATCAAAAAAAGAAAGACACATAATTTCAAAATATTATTTGACATGTAATACTATTTTCTGTTAGCAAGATTTTGTTCGAATCCTAAACTATCAAATTAATCAAAAATATTTACACATGAATCATTTAAACACTTGATTTGGGTTGAAAATTATTTATAGTTGAACAATTAAAGTTTAGATGAGTTGTTTTGAAAGAGTAAAAAATGCAACCAAAGATCTAGAAGAGAAATCTCATTGCAGGTCTCAAAAGTAATATTTGAATTTTTGGAGAAAAAGATTTTAGTTTAGGTTTTGACTTTTTTAATAAAATCTTAAATTATAAATTTTTTATCTTTTAATATTTAAATATTAATATATAAATTATTTTTTGATAAATTTATTTTGACCGGTAATTTTTGACCCCACTCTTTACAAAATTGTAAAAAAATTAGTGAGTTCTTTAGTGTTATTAATCAATAAAATTCTAGATAAGTAATATACTTAGTATAACATGACACCACTCTTATATAACTGGGTCTGCCCATGATTGTGGGTGTCTTGTTTGGCCCACTTGGCATCCAAGACTCCAACTTTGCAGAGCTTATGGTCATTCTTCATGCATTGCATCTTTTCTCTCACTCCTCTTTCACAAGTTCTAAGTTGATTATTGAATCTAACTTCAAGAATGTTCTATCGTGGGTGACCAACATTGATACGAGGCTTTGGGACAAGTGATATTTATTTAATGAGATTGATGCACTTGTTCTTTCACTGGACATGGTGTCTTTTACTCATATTTTATGACAGGGTAATTGTTTTGTAAATTCCTTAACGAAGTTTGGAGTTAATAGAAACATGATATTCTCAACATGGTGGTAACTTTTGATACTTTTATTTGGTTGAGATGCTGCCTTCTGTTTTATGTTAATACTTGGATTTGTTTATGACTGTTGCATTGTCTTACGGTACCGATAAGCGAATCTTTTATTTAATGGTACTGAGTACCACTAGGGTTGTACGCGATTGCATGTCCTGACCCTTGATCCCTATATATAAACAGATCTTTACAATGTAATTTCCATAATTTTAATACAAATTTCTTTTAACTAAGAAAAAAACCATTTTATTACCTTGGGTCACAGTTTTATTACAGCTTGCAAATTTCTCACGTTACAAACTTCACTTAGCATTCTTTTCCTCTCATTCCTTCTTTAAGTTTTTTTTTTCTTTTAAAAGTAAATTCCATTAATCAAGACAGGGAGCCCCCGTAAAGAACGTTCTTTCTTTAAGTTACAACTAATACACCTGAAACCACACCTTTTCCTTTTAGAAAGATTGCAAGAAACCTTAAATTTCTCGATATCCGAACTTTAAACTATTTATTTGAGTGTGAAATAATAGTTTCTCCCAAATCGTAGTTAAAAAATTAATATAAACAAAGCGGCAATCAAATGGCAGTTTAACTTGCGAGATACTGAAGTATCCTGTTCTGATTAGATATTGAGATCTTTCATCCTTCTCTGTCACTGCGTAAAACTAGTCTTCCCATCAAACTTCTTAATTGAAAAATATGTAGAACTAACAACTTTTGACATCCTTGTTGAATCTTGAATTTACCGAACTCGAAGTTCCGATACCAGTTTGTTGTGAAAATTACCCAAGAAACAATAAAGATAAAACTCAGAAAAATCAAGTAAACAGAAAACACAAGAATTTACGTGGTTCGGCCTCTTGACTACGTTCATAGAGTGAAACTGTTCTTCTATATTTGAGAAATCAAAGTACAATAAATTGATCCCTATGATTCCTCAAACTAACCCAAGATCCCTTGCACACTTTTCTTTAATAAACTCTTAAGAACACTCACCCAAACCACTCTAACTCCATCTAGAGCAAAAGACAGAGTTACAAAGTGTTCCCTCTCTAGAGCTCTCAAAGTACTACTTGTAATTCAAAAGCCTAGAGATCCACTTTTATAGTATAAAAGTCCAAAATATAATGTGATTAGAACTCGATGTGGAATAAGAAGTTTAAAATCATACAACTACTCAATGTTGTACACAAACAAGAATCCTAATCATATAAGATCTAGAATTCTAGTCAACCTAAAACTCAACATAATCATAAATTGCAAATAACCTAGCATTGTTCAGGAATACATATAGATTCCTCAACCTGACAAAAGAAAAATCTACCACTTATTCGCTCCTAGCAACTAGCGTGCCAAAAATTGAACCCGAGAAATTAACAAGCCCCATTACTTCTTTTGGCAAATAAACAAACATAACAAAGACATTACAATGAGGAAAAACAGAAGCTTACAAAGATGTTGAGCTTGCTATCAAACAAAGATGAAACATTTTCCATTAACTTCTTTCTTTCTACTCCAATAGACACATCGCAGATAGAACCAAAAACCTCAAAACCCAAACTTTTCTAATCTACTAAGCACTTGTCAAGCTCATTTTCATTACGTGAACAAGTGTGCACACTTGCTTCAAGTCCTACCAATTCCTCCACTATGGCACATCTAATAAACAAACCAACAAAAGATACCCAGTTCAAAAAGACTTATAAAAGTTTCAGCTTTATAGTTCATGAAAACTAAATGGCCAATCTTTTTCATGTTCATGGAAAATGGGAATTTTTTTTGTTTTTACCCAATTCCACGTGTGCTGCTAGTTACCAGTGCTGTCAAACCTTGAAGTGACCATCTGTTAGATTTTGTGTTTCTTGGCGCAATGGATTGGTTCAAAATGGGACTTTTTTATTGAAATGAAAAGGAAGTTTTGGGATTAAAAGAGAGGATTAAATGGGTGTTATGCTGGGGTTTAAAGGAAGAGGAAAAAGGCTTTTGGGTGTTAATGATAATTGAAGAAGGTGAAATCAGAGCTTGCTTCATTGGCTAATGAAAGGGCTTCAAACAGCTACCAGCTTCTCCCATGATGCTAGGTTCTTAAATACAAAACAGAGTGGCAACTTGGTGATCAATAAAGTCAAAATTGGTCACCCAAAAACATAAAAACCCAATTCAGATACTACTTTACAATATAATATGATTACAAGTAATATAATTTCAAGCAATGTAATTGTAAAGAAGATAATATTATAATATTAGTTATATAAGCAAAGAAGATAATATTGTAGTATTAGTTATATAAATAAAGTGTGTTTGATATATAAGTAAAGCAATGATTAAAATGTATGGAAGATAATATTAGAGCGTTTAGTTTACAAATACTTTATTGAGAATATAATGTTAAGTTTCAAAATTATCCTTATTTATTAAAATACAAATTTAATATACTTGTATTTTTTTATTACTAATTTTTATATAATATCAACTCTTAAATATATTTTTAATATCATATATTTTATTTTTATTTCTTATTATAGTCTTATATATTTTGTTTTCATTTTTTAATATAACTTTTTATATTATATATTTTATTTTAATTTTTTCTTTTAAAAGAAAAAAAAATTTTATTAACAGTTTTTTTTTAGAGGCAAGAAGAAATTTTATTGACAGTTACTATGACTACTAAGAATAATAAAAAGACATTCATTGAAATCTATATAAAAAAAATAAATTATAATATTAAAAAATATTTTTATCAAAGTAACAAAATTGAAGGATAAAAATATCTTTAACAACATTGCAGAGTATACTTATTTTATGTTTAAAATCGAACCAATCGAACTAATTTTATGTTTGATTTTGATTGATTTGGTCTTCTTTCATGTTTAGTCGATTTTGATGGATTTTTTAAAAATGTTTGATCCTTTTAATCTTTAGGTATGACAGACCAAACAACCAAATCTACCTATTTATTCACCCTTAACTACTTATATACTTTAAAGCATTTGTTTTGGCATATAGAAGGGGCAAAAGCATAATTTCAAATAGGGTAAAGGAAAAAGAAAGGCTTTATCTCCAGTAGAGGCTCGTGAGAATACATCATTCCATAAACATATTGCTAGAAAAAAAATTTCTAAGAAACAAATGAAAATAAAATAAAGCAAGCAAATATAGTAAAAAGTCTGAAGCAAGGCATCACTGTCCTTAAGGATAATTTTTGTCGCCCTTTTGGAGTACAAGACTTGGTGCAAAAAAGACTGTAGCAGTTATCCTTTAGGATTCAATAGACCATTCCCTATAGTTTGCACAAACTAGTAAAGGATAGTAGGAAAACAAAATAGATTTTTCTGGAAAAATAAAACTCAGTAGGAAAGGAATGAAAACAGAGAAATAGTATGCAGAGAAACTTGAGAGGAGAGTAGTAAGAGAAACCTTGTTTGGTGTGTGTTGTACTTGAGGCAGGGAGGCTATATTTATAGGTAGAAGATGAAGTAAAAGTTGCACCAAATCAGGAGAGTTTTTGAGTCTGATTCATTCAAAGGCTGAGAAAGCTTAAAAAAAATTGGCTGGCATTAGTTGAGTTTGAGTTGATTCATTCAAAGGCTAAGAAAGCTTAAAAAAAATTAAAACTAAGGTATAAAAATTAACTTGGGCCTAGCCCATGTGTATACTTGTGCGCAAGAGAGAAAATTTGAATTTTTTCAAAGCCTAACCCAATCTCGTGTACGCACGAGCCCACATCTTTTTCTTCTTTGTAACAAACCCATAATGAGTTTGCTTATTTAAAGCACTCACACCTTTATGTATCTTAATAATGTAGGATATTTGAATCTTATGACATACACTATTTTTCCAACATATTTATCTTCTTTGCCACCACTCCATTTATTCTTTCATCAATCGCCTATGAAAACTGCTGTAGCTAATTTCCGGATGAAAATAACTTTGGTACAACAATTTTCAGATTGGTGAATTCTGTCACATAGAAATTCAAGTGTTTATGGCTCGAATATTTTTGTCACATAGACATCCACATGACTGTGATATATGTCACGTATTCATCCATATTGATGTCCACATAATATTAAGGTGGTAGATTTCTTTTAATTTTGATGACGATTGATTGACGAAATGAATAAAATTAGAATATTTTTAAAAACTTATGAAATTAAAAATTAAGTATTAGAATTCACGAATGAAAATAAAATATTACACAAAAGTCATAAATGTTTGATGCAAGTTAGAGAGAAACTCATTTCTAAAATGTGTAGTCTATTCACTAGAGTTCCACATGTCCTAATTGTGAGCCTACCCTTTCTATAATATTACGTCTCTTCGATTAAGTAATTTTCACTTAATGTCTTATTTTTGTTTGGAATTAGTCAACCAATGTGCTCATAGGCCTTTTAATTCTTGAATATTAATCTATATCATGGCATTATCAACTACAAATGGCAACAAAATATATATAGTAGAAGAGTAATTATAGACAAAATGCAAGAAGCAGCAGCTTTTGTTTCATTATGGTTGACAATAGAAATGAAATCCAAATCCAAACAAGTGTAGCAGTTCAGATTTTTTTTTTTATTGACCAGCTGCATTCTCAGACTAGCAGATCAAGAGGAAGAAGAGAGAGAAAGACAAGCAACAGCTAGGAACCTTTGGCTGAGGTGCCGAGCGCTTCATTTCTTATTTTCTTGTTTTGTTTATTGGGCAAAGCCTTATGCGCCATTTCAAGATTGGGAATTAGCCTGGCTATTCTTCCCTAGTAAGGTTTTATGGCAGAAGAAGCCATTCACTGACATGCCCCCATCGATGCAAAAAGTCTGCCCTGTTATATAAGAGGATGCTGGTAGGCACAGGAATCCCACCAAGGATGACACTTCCTCTGGCTCTCCAATGCGTCCCATCGAGTTCGAGAGATGATAGTCTCTGAAAACTTTTGAATGTACTGCAAGCAAGGAGAAGGACAACAATTATAAATACTACTAATTTACAACACTGACAATATTATACAGTTTGAGGAACAAAAATTTTCATGCTTTAGTGTAACCTTTCGAATTTATATATGAACTCTTGCCATAGTGGTCTCAAATTGTGTACTCTTTAATGATCTGAAAAATCCTAGCCATCAATATACTCATTTCTTGTAATTTATTCTATAACTCTCTTGGGATATCCTTTTTGGTTACACTTACTCTGAATGATATGATCAGGCTTATAAATATAAACAGTAAATGTATGGGGAAAAATATTTTTAAAGGTTCAGCAAGGGGAGTTTGGATGATCCAAGGTGCAACGGAGTTGACCCTTATATTGTTCTTTGCCCACTCACATGCCAAGTATTTTGCAAGGTGGTTAATGGCTTCTGAAGACAATGGAATAAAAATCTCAATTCAGTCAAGATTGATAAAATTACTCAACTGCTTGCAGTAGACCTTTAATTTGGCAGGAAAATTATATATATAGACATACACACACACACCTTTTGTTGCTACATATAAAGATCCACAACTTACTGATACCACACCAACAACTAAAGAGAGAAAAACGATGCTTCCTGCCCCTGAAGCTTTCAGAAGAGGGTATGCAAGTTGGCACAAGTTGTAAGCAGACTCAAAATTGGTGCCCATGATCAATGAGAAATCTTCAGCAGTGAAGTCATGGAGTCGGCTTTGAAATAAGTGTTCCCACATTGTTAATCTATAGCACACCAAGTTGGCATTATTGGAACCACAAATGTCTCATTAGCAAAACTCAAGAGTTGGGACACTATGCAGAATGAGAGTTACGAGAAAAAGAAAGAATGAGAATGGATGTTTACTCACCAGGATGTTGAGTTTTCCACCAAATTCAGAGGAGATAGTGTTTATTAGCTTCTCTCTTTGGGCCTGAGATGATACATCACAGACTGAACCAGTAACCTGGAAACCCTTTGCTTCCCAGTCAAGTAGGCATTTGTTGAGGTCGGTTTTATTTCGTGAGCACGTGTGTGTTCTTGCTCCCAGTGCAGCTAATTCCTCTACGATAGCATACCTGGTTGCAGTATTTATTAATTTGTGATCAGTCAAATAGAAGCTCCATTTTGGCCAATGTAATGATCCAATCACCAAACGCAGATCATCTCATAAACGTTCCTAGTTAAAAAGTCACATCTAATTAACATGTATAAACAACGAAGCAAAGTTCCTTATATTTTGTTTGTGCTTTTCCTCCAGAACTTGTCTCAAGATTTTAATACCTTGCGCAATCCACTGGATGCTTTGTTATATTCATGAATGTATCGTTCTGTGTATACGTAAAAAGTTTTGTCATTGGAAACAAATATATATTCAAAGGGAAGTAAAGGAGAAGAAAATGTCAATGGCCTGAAATATATGAAGAGTCTCCCAATTTCGAGAATATTATATAATATTGAAAGGTAAAGTAGCAAGAAACGAGGTGTAGTATCAAACTTGCAAAGAGCACATGGTAAAAAAGAAAGAGAGAGAGAAGAGAGCAAAATTAAGAACCCGATTCCTTTGGTTCCACCAGTAACAAGTGCAGTCATGCCTTGAAGACTCCATCTGTTGTCCTTCCTAGAGTTATCTGCTTGAGCCATTCTTACTTCTCTCTCTCTCTGCTTGTAGTTGAGATATATTAAGTTTATATAGACAGTTTCTTCCCACGTAGGTCATTGCTGCCAAAAGATTCAATAGGAAATTAAATGGGGAAAGGACAGCAGTTGAGTAGTTGTTTCCATAATGTGGTCACAATGAGTGGCAAAATGTTCACTCTCAAGCCAATTCTAGTTGAATTCTTTCTCATCCTAGATAACAACAAGGGCTTATTGTCAACAAAGAAAGATGAAGGTGTTGAGATCCCATTTTTGCTTGGTAATTCTATATACTAAACAGCTACATTAAACCTAGCTTTTAATTATCTAGAGGGGAATTTGGAGGTGGGGGAGGGGGTACGTGGTGAGAGTAGTTTTGTGCATGTTGGGCAGATTGCATGTAGGCGTGGATTTCAGGGCATGGTTTGGACTACATTTGGCACCTGTGACATAACACACAGCATGCCAAAAAAAGGGCGGGATTGTAGCTGTACAGGTCTAGGAAGAGGGGTTTTGCAGTTGACACCTAAGTTTGGTTGCAGGTTGTATCTGCCAGCCTAGAACAGGGGACTTAAGTTCAGGGAATTGGAGGATTTTGGGGGCTTTCTCCTTAAAAAAAAAAAAAAAATTGTTGGAGTTTAAAGGTCGTGGAAAATTAAAGCATTTAGATCATCTTTGATACTAGTAATGACAAATTTTTTCATAAAGTACAATCACTCTGGAGAAGAACATGGAAAAAGAAAAACAAAAAAAAAAGCAACTTAAAGTGCTACCCTGAACCGTCTTATTGACAAAAATAATCCTGACTACATATATAATCTACTTTTTCTGAGAGAAGTGAACTTGCATATACGGAGCTTAGGACTAAACAATGCTAAGCCTCCGTTAATTAGTTTAAGTAAATATATTTTGTCGAAGAGCGAACCCCAATGAGAGTTTCTTCGTACCCGAAAGGGATGTTATTGATTTTCTTGAGAAAGTGATGTGACTGTACACCAAGATTAATTTTAAAACATAGATGTTATATTAAAATGTATTCAGCTTATCATTAATCAATTGCATATTTCAAGCCAAAAAAAAAAAAACCTTCTTGTTCATTACGTTTGAAATATTGTTTGGAGAATATATTTATTGGACCAAACTCCATCAAATTGATTGTCTGCTCAGTCTTACCTTAGTATAATATAGCTCAGCTTCAACGTGGCTTCGGCACTGCACATTGATCGAAGAATGGCACGAGGGTTTCTCGAGTTATCGTCATGGGATTCAATATTAGTTTAAGTAAATGGGGAAAGGACAGCAGTTGAGTAGTTGTTTCCATAATGCGGTCACAATGAGTGGCAAAATGTTCACTCTCAAGCCAATTCTAGATGAATTCTTTCTCATCCTAGATAACAACAAGGGCTTATCGTCAACAAAGAAAGATGAAGGTGTTGAGATCCCGTTTTTGCTTGGTAATTCTATATACTAAACGGCTACATTAAACCTAGCTTTTAATTATCTAGAGTTAACAAATTACTAGAGAGTAACTCCAAATTAAGTAGTCCATGATCCATACATATAGGGCATTACTAATTACTCAACAATTAGGTAGTTAGTTGATTTTTTTTCCTGAGTAAAATTAAAAGGAAAGGGAGTAGAATAATTAATCGACTGTTAAGTTAAGTTTTCGTTGTTTAAGTAAATGTTCAACAAAATATATATATATATATATATATATATATATATATATATATATATCATATAGGAAAGTTGTTAATTCAGTGCACTTAATCTATGATTATACTGATCATATACTTTAAGGTTAATAATTTCTCGTACCTCCAAAATTTATCCCCCAATGAGGTCATGTATTGCTTTATCAACTTGCTACAGCCTGTCCATATTTATCTCCTTCTCCACAACTCTGTTTATTCTTTGATGGGTCACCTGTTGAAACTGCCTCTAGACTTAGCTGTTTTTCAGCAATTTAATATTATATCTGTATGTCAGAGCACCAACTCCAAAAGCTACAGATAGTGAATAACATATATACCCTTCACAATATATTGAATTAATTTGTTGTATCTATCTGTGTATCTATCTATATATTCTTATTAACCTTCAATTCTTTTAAAGTAAATTATTCACAAAAAAATTAAATTTTAGTTATATAAAAAAATTAGAATTTTTATTTCATTGAATCCATCAAAAATTTACTCACGAGATTTTGCATGGCTGATGAGTTTTAATAGCAATATCTATGTTCAATTAAGGACACATAACTGACTTTTTCCATGTATGGATGGTTAGTACATGAAGTTAGGGTATGAACCCATTTTGTATATTTGTACATTTTATCTCTTATTTAATTTTTTTCTATTAAATTCATATTATATCTTGATACATATAATTTGTGCTAAGAGTGATAGGACATAACATATAATTTAATACAATCACTACAACAAATTTGATTTAAAACAATACATTTTTAAAATGTGCTACTAAAAATATTTTCAAAAAATCTTTGTATATGAAGGGTATTTTTGAAAAGAACCCTTAATAAAAAAAAGCAATTGTTAATAAACAATTATGCCAAATTCAAAACAATCAAGCAAGGACTAGAAAACCGTGCCATAAGTGCCTAACGAAGCTTTAACAGGTTAATTAGCTTGTTCCTGGTATCAAAGGTTACATGGAACATGTTATGCAAACCGAAAAAGATATGGTGGATTAGGAATATCTAACTTTAGCTATAAAATTTGGCACTCCTTGCGAAATGATGGTGGCAATATGGCACAAAAAGTGATGTTCTCTAGAGATGCTTAACAATGAAAAAATATGGCAATGATCAATCTAATTGGCTTCATCCATTGCTCGGCCTTCTAAAATGTCATCGGCTTAGCCCAGCGTTGTCTATTAAATTCAGATTAATCTTGATACATATAATTTGTGTTCAAAGTGATAGGAAATAACATATAATTAAATACAATAAGGGAACACATTTGTTTAGAAAGTCATAATGAATGAGGATTTATATAAATGGTAGAATATTTATATTTTTAAACAATTAAATGATCAATCAAATGATAATAATATATATTAAAAAAGAAACATGAGGTGATTAGCAATCAACATTTCACTAAAAAAATCAATTGTTTCTAATAATAAGTAATAAAAAGTTTACTATATGTTGTAATCAATCAAAACTATTTGATTTATACACTTTGTGAAAGTGGATTAGTAATTTAATGAATATTAATATTTACTAAGATTGATAGTTAATATTTTCTAATTAGTGGCTAGAAAATTAGGTTTTAAGCTTAATACGTTATGAATAATTAATTGATGATATGTCTTAATGAATGATTAAATTTTGACTTATATCATTTTTCCAATAAAGTAAGAAAGTATTGGTTGTTGAACGGATATATGTCAAAATCAATGTGTTTTCTCCTTTTTACTTTTATAATCTTAAAATGTATTTAATTAGTTATAGTATACTGTTTTCTACAAAGATTTTCTTTTGGATAAAAAAATTATTTAATTTTAGCACTTTTCATAAAATTTATATCCTTTTTTTAGTAAAATGCACCAATCATCAGTATTTTTGTATAATATTT